>NC_047146.1:1240000-1540000 GCF_009829125.3 Periophthalmus magnuspinnatus
TCAGGTTAACTCCTCCCACTTTTACCTCTAGTTCAGTCGAGTTAAAAGTGGCAACTCCTGGATTCCTGAAATGATCCAAAACACAGTGGAGCACTTCCTGTATCGCCACACGATGACATCACAAGGTGGAACAGAGCGTTTTCAGTTTTGAGAGAAGAATCTGCAGGTTTGTGTGTTAAACATGTGAATGAAACAAAAAAAAAACCACACAACTCCAGGTCTGTTTGTGACGAGGAAACGACATTAAAACTCCTTTAAAGTGGCACAAATGGCTCGAGCTTCGTTAATCGGATGTAAAAACAAAAAACAAAACAAACAAAAAAAAACGTTTCATCAAACCAGTCACTCACAACTGAAGCCACACTGCAAAAAGTTACGTTTCAGCTCGATCTGATCTGAAACAAGATCATGTCATTATTTTTGAACCTTTTTCTCTTGACGTAGCGAAGCAGAAGCCACGGTCGGCGGTGGCGGCGGCGGCGGCGGCGGCGGAATGCTCCAGAACAGAACTGGGATTTGCGATAAGCCAATGACAAAACACACTTCAAATTTTCCGCTCAAATAATAAAGTGCGTGTAAAAAAAAGAAAAAGAAAGAATAAACCCCAGGCCTGTTCAAGCGAAGCCTCTGTCCAGAAAACACACCGTCCAGACCACAGACTGTACGGAGAAGTGGACCGAGCGAGTGCGACGCCGCCCGCCGCGCTCAGCTCCAACCACGCGCAACCGGGGCTAGCAGTTATAGCGGCGAATTTGGAGCCGGGTATCGTAGCAACCGACGAGCCGATCGGGAGCGAGGCTGTTGAAGGTGACGCCGCTTCCCGCACCGCACCACTGGGTTAGCAGGGAGCGGGCGCTTAGCAACGCTGTCAATCAAACCCGTCGCTAACGCTAACGGGAGCGACGTCGGGGAAAGAAGGCGCCGGATTTGTCTGTTATTAATGTTCATGTCTTGATTTACAGACACAATAGTGAAATAAAATGTAGAACGGGTTGGTACGAACATTTTAAGCGTGGATGGAGCTGAAGTGCGCCCATGATCACTTCCTGTTTGTAACACGGCGGCGGCTAGCAGGTTAGCTAGGTCCATTTACGTGTACAGTCTATGGTCCAAACGCTGCTCTTTTGACTCTAGAGCGTGAGATACGAGGAGATTCAGGCGTGTGATTCATGTTCTCGTCGGATTCATACAGAACACTTGATTTGTGTCGTTTTTGAACTGCTCTAGAGTTCAAAAGAGCAGCCTCCCCCCTGTCCCCTCCCCCTCCCCCTGTCCCCTCCCCCTGAGTCCAGGTCCGGGTCTCACCTCTGGGACCCCGATCCGTCTGCACGCATCCAGGAAGTTCTCCACGTTTCGCCGACACTTGGCCATGCTCAGTTTGGGCTGAAATGAAAAAATGAACAAGACTCAATCGATCTGAAATCTGCAAAAAGTTATATTTACTCCTGTGGGGTATTAAAGAGGAGGTATTTACTTCTGTGGGGTATTAAAGAGGAGGTATTTACTTCTGTGGGGTATTAAAGAGGAGGTATTTACTTCTGTGGGGTATTAAAGAGGAGGTATTTACTTCTGTGGGGTATTAAAGAGGAGGTATGTACTTCATGATTAAAACACTCTTTACTTAGACAATATACTGTGATTTTTAACATTAAATGGTAGAAGTTTGTTTTACAATCTCATGAGGACTAAACCAGGACTAAACCAGGACTAAACCAGGACTAAACCAGGACTAAACCAGGACTAAACCAGGACTGAACCAGGACTAAACCAGGACTAAACCAGGACTAAACCAGGACTAAACATCTTTACATCTCCATGTTTCCTTTTATTGTTTTCTAAATGCTACACTCATCCCAAAACAACGTATTTAAAAGTTTCACTTTCGTTTTTGACTCTGAGTCTCTTCTCTCTTTGCTCTCTGTGCTAAGCCCCTCCCCCTTCAGAGCTCTATCACAATCAGCTGCATCGCACTAATGAAACTACTGCACATCACACCAGGTTTGTCACGTCATAGTGCACAGCTTTGTATATTTATGGAGAGTCGTCGTGTGGGAGCGTGGGTGAGGTCGGCTTGTGGGCGGAGCCTCGCACAGGGCCTGGGCGAGATCTCTAGATTACTCAAACATGCACGGGTGACGTCTACATCCTCTGCAGACGTGTTTTTGACGAGAGAACAGCGTGAGAACATGGGAGAAAGCTCAGAAAAAGCCATGCTACCCCCTCTTTAATTTTTCACCCGTGTCTGACTCTCGCAGCCGCAGGTTCCACGTTACAGAGTGAAGTGTCGGTACGTACCACGGCGGGCGAGGGCACGTGGATACTGGCCACGGATCTGGGCCGGATGTGATTCGCCAAGTGGCACAAGACGACCCCGTCCATGAGGGAGGAGCCCAGGTCTTCGGGCAGGACGACCTTCAGACGAGACTCGATGCTCTGAGGAGGGGGAGGAGCTACGTGTGAGTAAAATGGACACGTTTGGACGACGCGGCGTGATGTGCGTCTGTGTTTTAAAGCGATGAGTGGATATTTTTCTAGTTTTGAGTGAATAATCCTGTCATGATCGTCACTACATCGACTTTAGGGCTCAGTTTTTGTTTTTTTTATTATTTTAGTTGTAACACTTTGAGATTTGAGCGTAAAAGTCACTGTTATGGCTGATTATTGGTTCGTTTTGTTATTTCTCTGTTGCAGTTCAAGCTTTTTAATGACACTGTCTATTTAAAATGCTTCACTGGGATTTTCTCGGTTTATTCAGATCTCGGTGTGTTAAAGTAGTTTTCATATCGTCGTTTATCGCCGTATTTCTCCGTAGCGACATATATCCTGCTTCAAATGTGTTTTCATGACGGTTTATTTTCTGTTTATCATGTTCCACTCGTGTCTTTCGTTGATGTGGATCTAAAGTGTAAAATGACGACTGTGTTGTTCGTATAAATGGTGCACGGCTCACGTCTCTGAGCTGCTCCATCAGCTCCAGCTCCTCCCTCAGCTGCTCCATCCTCCTCCTCATCGTGAACTGAGGGTCCACACACTCCAGGCTCCGGTGACTGCGCACGAACACTGCAACGACACCACACTGTTACTCTGTGTGTTACTCTGTGTGTTACTCTGTGTGTTACTCTGTGTGTGTGTTACTCTGTGTGTGTTACTCTGTGTGTGTGTGTTACTCTGTGTGTTACTCTGTGTGTGTGTTACTCTCTGTGTGTTACTCTGTGTGTGTGTTACTCTGTGTGTTACTCTGTGTGTGTGTTACTCTCTGTGTGTTACTGTGTGTGTGTGTGTGTTACTCTGTGTGTTACTCTGTGTGTTACTCTGTGTGTGTTACTCTCTGTGTGTTACTCTGTGTGTTACTCTGTGTGTGTGTTACTCTCTGTGTGTTACTCTGTGTGTGTGTTACTCGGTGTGTGTTACTCTGTGTGTTACTCTCTGTGTGTGTGTTACTCTGTGTGTGTGTGTGTTACTCTGTGTGTTACTCTGTGTGTGTGTTACTCTGTGTGTTACTCTGTGTGTTACTCTCTGTGTGTGTTACTCTGTGTGTTACTCTGTGTGTTACTCTCTGTGTGTGTTACTCTGTGTGTTACTCTGTGTGTTACTCTGTGTGTTACTCTCTGTGTGTGTTACTCTGTGTGTTACTCTGTGTGTTACTCTGTGTGTTACTCTGTGTGTTACTCTGTGTGTGTGTGTTACTCTGTGTGTGTGTGTTACTCTGTGTGTGTTACTCTGTGTGTTACTCTGTGTGTGTGTTACTCTGTGTGTGTTACTCTGTGTGTTACTCTGTGTGTGTTACTCTGTGTGTTACTCTGTGTGTTACTCTGTGTGTGTCTTTGTGTTACTCTGTGTATAAACAGCGCCCCCTCTGTCCTCTCTCTGTCTCTGCTGCTTCAGACTCATTCTGGTCTTAAATGTTCGTATTAACCCTCTACATGATCCTGGGGTTTTTATTTCACTATTGTGTCTGTAAATCAAGATCTGAACATTAATAACAGACAAATCAGGTCCTTCTTTTCCCGAGGTCGCTCCTGTTAGCGTTAGCAACAAGTTTGATTGACAGCGTTGCTAAAGCGCCCGCTCCCTGCTAAACCAGCGGTGTGGGCGGGAAGAGACGTCACCTTCAACAGCCTCGCTCCTGATTGGCTCTTTGGTTGCTATGATACTCGTTGTCAAACTTCCAAATAAAGGACTGGGCTCCAGATTAGCCGCTATAACTGTTAGCCTCGACGAGCTTCACTGTGGTGACGTCACACACACTCAGTCACTTCTTTCCACAGTGTGAGGTTAAACGCAGACACACTGAGGATGGGTCAAATGCAGAGGACCCGTTTCTCTTCAGGGATAATAAAGTGTAACTCTAGTTTACAGTTCTCAGCACAATATGACCCACGTGTGTTTTTCTCGTCCTTTTTTTTTTCTCGCCCTGAGTCATTTAAACAGCAGCTGATGAGTTCGTGCATAAACGTGAGCGTGTTCTGTGAGCGTGTTCTGCGAGCGTGTTCTGTGTTCTGAGGTTCACCGACGCAGAAAACCACGCCATAAACAAGAACAGAAACACTGGAGCGAAACGGCACACGCCCAGTGCACAGCCGGCCGGAATTCACCCGAACACAGGCCAGAAGACACGCACAAGGCTTATGTAAGAGCTATGCTACGCTACAATGCTAACACACGCTAACACAGGCTAACACAGGCTATACAGGCTAACACACACTAACACAGGCTAACACACACTTAACACAGGCTAACACACACTAACACAGGCTAACACATGCTAACACAGGCTAACACACACTTAACACAGGCTAACACACACTTAACACAGGCTAACACACACTTAACACAGGCTAACACACACTTAACACAGGCTAACACACACTTAACACACGCTAACACACACTAACACAGGCTAACACAGGCTAACACACACTTAACACAGGCTAACACACACTTAACACAGGCTAACACACACTTAACACAGGCTAACACACACTTAACACACGCTAACACACACTAACACAGGCTAACACACACTTAACACAGGCTAACACACACTAACACAGGCTAACACAGGCTAACACACACTTAACACACGCTAACACACACTAACACAGGCTAACACACACTTAACACAGGCTAACACACACTAACACAGGCTAACACAGGCTAACACACACTTAACACACGCTAACACACACTAACACAGGCTAACACACACTTAACACAGGCTAACACACACTAACACAGGCTAACACAGGCTAACACACACTTAACACAGGCTAACACACACTTAACACAGGCTAACACACACTTAACACACGCTAACACACACTTAACACACGCTAACACACACTAACACAGGTTAACAAACTACAAGAGTAAAGACATGCTAGCCCGCTCACAATAAGGACATATGATTTTCAACATACTGTATATGAAAAAAAAATCTATTTTTGGCTCAAAAGTGACATAGTTCAGCTTTAAAGTCTCCAGTATCGTCCCTGTGGTTCCTGATTTCTTTTAGGTTGTGTCATTTAAAGGGCCCATATCACACTATGTTTCCTTGTCACACACAGACCTGGAGTTGTGTTTTGTTCTTCTCTCAAACTGAAAACACTCTGTTCCACCTTGTGATGTCATCGTGTGGTGATACAGGAAGTGCTCCACTGTGTTTTTAAACTCCACACACCTTCATTTATAGAATCATCTGGATCATTTCAGTCCTGGAGTTGTCTCTTATCTCGACTGAACTAAAGGTAAAAGGAGGAGTTAACATGAAAACTCCCACTTGATGACATCACAAGGTGGAACGTCGCATTTTGAGCTTTGTAGATGTTACGGACTAAGACTAAAGTGTGACTCAAACACGTGTGAATGTGTAATAAGGACCTTCTGCACTTACATAAACACTGACCTCGTTGTAAATGCGTCAGAAGCTGAAGCTCAGTGACGTGGACAAACTCATGACCATCATGACACGGTTTGAGTGTTCTGCCTGTGGACACACTGCACTTCTCTGCGCGGCCACAGGGGGGCGCTGTGTGCGAGGTGCACGGTGTGAGTGTTCTGCCTGTGGACACACTGCACTTCTCTGCGTGGCCACAGGGGGGCGCTGTGTGTGAGGTGCACCAGGGTTCAGTTCTATTTTCAGACGCTGCTTTTCCACATGAATGAAGAACTGCTCCGAGCAAAAATAGACCCAACCACAGCATTTACAGCCACAAAGAGACGACTGAAGTGTTTAAGAAGAGTCCACACCGGAGTAAGACTCATGTACTAAGAACAGACTCGATACTGATACTGATACTGATACTGATACTGATACTCATACTGATACTACAGTGATGGTAAAAACACTATTTAGACAACACAATGTGATTTTACACATTAAATGGAAGGACTTTGTTTTATACTCACATGTGGAATAAACCAGGACTAAACCAGGACTAAACCAGGACTAAACCAGGACTAAACCAGGACTAAACCAGGACTAAACCAGACTAAACGGGGACTAAACCAGGACTAAATCAGGACAAAATCCCTTTTATTGTTTTAAAAATGCTATATTTCCCCTAAAAGAACACTCTTCGCTCTCTGTGCTAAGCCCCTCCCCCTTCAGAGCTCTATCAAACACAATCAGCTGCATCGCACTAATGAAACTACGGCACATCACACCAGGTTTGTGAAGTCGTAGTGCACAGTTTGTGTCATGTTTTTGTATATTTATGGAGGATTGTCGTGTGGAGCGTGGGTGATGTAGACTTGTGGGCGGAGCCTCGTACAGGATCTTACAGCTAAACATAAGGAGGGTTTGATTAGAGCCTGGGAGAGATCTCTAGATGACTCAAACATGGACGACATCTAAAACCTCTTCGGACGTGTTTTTGACGAGGAACATGAGAGAAAATGATTAAAAAAAAGTCGATTTTACAGACACCTCCTCTTTAAAAAGTCACTCTTCACAAACCTTACGCATAAAGAGCATCCTAATTATTCACCATGATGAGCTTATACGCACTTTTCACACCTTTTAGGACGCATCACTTTAAAAGCAACAACAACCGGCACGCTAACCACGCACTTCCTGACCATAAAACGCTGTATAATTCGACGCAGACAGAGCGCCGTGGATTTGTTTCTGCTCATACGACACTGACACAGGATTTTGGCCGAAGCTGAGTTTTTCCACATCTCGTCTCTCGTTTCTGTCGTAAAAAAAAAAAAAAAAAAAATGTTTAAAGACGCACATTCTGAGCTCCCACTGCTGTTTATAAGACCACAGGCATTCAGCGGGACGTCTGCGCCGCACAGAGCGACCAGAGCGCTTCAAAACACGCTCGAGTTTACCGCGCCGAAATCCATAAATAGAACAACACCCGGACTATTAAAGGCGCTGTACCTGATTTTCACTGTCTGTTCTGTGTTTGTGTTTTTTATTTTGGTCGTGAGGCGGGAACTGTTGTTGTTTTGTTTGTTTCCGCTCGACCATTAGTGGAGACGCACGCCTGGTTCATCAGCGTGTCCGTCGTTCGAGCCAATTTAAGTTTATTTTATGTCTTTATGTAAATCGTTCTAGTTTGACGGCGGCGTTGTCGGCGTCGGAGGCATCAGCGGCCGAGTTTACACGTCAAATCAAAGACGAATCAGTCCGTCAGTAAAAGAACTCTTTACGGACGCACGAGGAGGTGGCGTGATGCCGTCGTTTAAAAAAAGAAACTCATTTATTTAAAGGGCCAGGCTTTAATGACGTCGTTTTTTTTTTTTTTTTTTAGGCTTTAATGACGTCGTTTTTTTTTTTTTTTTTAGGCTTTAATGACGTTTTTTTTTTTTTTTTTTTAGGCTTTAATGACGTGGGTTTTTTTTGTTTTTTTTAGGCTTTAATGACGTTTTTTTTTTTTTTTTAGGCTTTAATGACGTTGTTTTTTTGTTTTTTTTTAGGCTTTAATGACTTTTTTTTTTTTTTTTTAGGCTTTAATGACGTCGTTTTTTTTTTTTTTTTAGGCTTTAATGACGTTTTTTTTTTTTTTTTTTTAGGCTTTAATGACGTGGGTTTTTTTTTTTTTTTTTTAGGCTTTAATGACGTTTTTTTTTTTTTTTAGGCTTTAATGACGTTGTTTTTTTGTTTTTTTTTAGGCTTTAATGACTTTTTTTTTTTTTTTTTTAGGCTTTAATGACGTCATTTTTTTTTTTTTTTGGCTTTAATGACGTCATTTTTTTTTGGTTTTTTTTAGGCTTTAATGACGTTGTTTTTGGGGGTTTTTTTGCTTTAATGACATCGTTTTTTTTTTTTTTTTTTGGCTTTAATGACGTCGTTTTGCCTGGAACGTTCCGAGTGTTTTTCCGTACTGTGTTATTGAACTTACCGATAAACGCCAAAGAACATTCCAGACAAAACAATCACATTTTCACGTGTAGCGGCGTCGCCCTTTGTCAAATCTGCATAAGAACTACAAAGACCATGATGCTTTGCTCTCTGTCGTCTTTTTAGGACATACAGTACGACGCTTTGTCTCAATTCACCGCTGCCTAGCAACCGCGACGGCCGCTGACTAATGAGCTAAACGTTTAAAATGGACTCCTAAATAATTACAGTTTTGCTTTTAATTCTTTATTATTTAACTGCAGAGTCGAGGTGTCGTCGTCGCAGCCGTTTATTCTCCTTTAGATTAAATTAAATCAGGAATTAATCTTTCCCTTCGACAAATATGACGTTACAGGTGATTTTTTTTTACTTTAATAAAATGGCGACACACCAACAAAAGTCCTGTCTTTAGAGCGTAGCAGAAACCTACCGCTGCGAACGTCCACGGCGTCTCTGTAAAGGGGCGCGTCCTGTGAGAGGTGGGAGGAGCCAGGACAGCGAGGGGGCGGAGAGCAAGGCATGGAAGGCGGGGCTAAAGCAGGAAGTGGGCGGAAATAGCGGTGACAGCATACAAAGTGGGAGGGGTGTTATTTTGTTTTGTTTTTTTAAAGGGGTGTGGTTAAAGGGGATGTGATTGGGGGAGTTTATGGAGGAGGATAAAAAAAAAAAACACCGCAACAAAGTTTAAAGGAGATGTGAGCAGGCAGGGGCACCAGGAGGGGGCGCAGTGTGCGTTTGTGAAAGGAAATACCAAGAACAAGTGCGTGCGAAACACCAAAACGCACCAGGTTATGTAAAAAAACGTAAATAATAAATCGTAAAAGGGGATTAAATAAACACGATTGTCATGCAGCGGGAAGACAAGACCAGAAATGAGTGAGTGAAATGAAGGGAACAAAAACAGCACAAAACAAAATCGTTATTAGCAGCGGCACAGTCAAAAACAACACGTTAGCATGTTAGCAGTTAGCGGGGTTTGTACATACAGTTAGCAACAAGGGCTAAATGGACGCTAGCAGTTTAGAAGCACGAGTTAGAATGTTGTATCCACAAATAACGAAGCGGGATGGAGTTTGGCTAAATGTGACGCTAAAACTGGAACTGTGGGTGATTTTAGGTCGTTCTTTCAAAATAAAAGTTAATAATAAATAAAATGGCGGGTTTTGGACTCACCTGAGCGAGGTTTGAGTCCGAAAGGTGCGTTGGAGAGAGACGGAGGCCCGCTGACCGGAGATCTGTCATTTCTCTGGAACAGGAAGTAAAGAAACAAAAATAAACCAAAGTGAAAGTAAAACTCATGAACGTTCCAGACACATTTTCCCAACAGTAACAGTTTTATTGATTTTACTGTGTGTACTTTTTACTTTTACTTCAGTACATTTGAGAGCTACGTTTTTAGAAAAGGACTGAAAAGTAAAAGTACTTTTTATAGTTTGAGAGCTGTAGTGTAATTTTAACACATTTACAGTGTGAGCAAAACACAAATATACAAATAAAAACATTTTACTCTTTAAGTAAACAGGTACTTTAATACTTTAAATTAAGTTGGCTGTTAAGTTTCCATGTGATACTTTTACTTGAGTATTTTGTTTTGCTCCAGTATCTGTATTTTTACTCAAGTAACACATTTTTGACCTTGTTTTGTTCTATTTTTAAAAGTCATACCTTTTAATTCACCTCCTCGTGGGCCACATAAAATGACCTGACGGGCCACATTTAGCCCACGGGCCTTGAGTTTGACACATGCTCTAGATTTCTATACAGCAGAAGAAACCGGAGTTTTGGGCTTTTGAGTTTTTATTGTTCACGAGTCAATCAGTGTTTTATGATAAACAGCTGCACTTGTGTTAAAATAAAACTCAGAACAAAGTCTAATTTGAGACACAGCGCTACAGACGGAGCGGTGCCTCCAGTTAGCAGTTAGCATGTTGATGACCTCAGCTGCACAGAATCAGTATAACTCACTGTTGTTGAAATTAAAGTTATTTCAGGGGGAGCAGTCGTGTCGTCTAACTCCGCCCCCGCAGCCAGATGTCTGTGATCGTCAGGGCAGTGCTGTGTGATGTCACGTGGTACTTGGACTGCAGTGGCCACAGGAGGCAGCATAGACACACACTCTTTTATTAACTCTTTTATCAAACATTTTTGGCACATAAATATGCAAATTGACCTCGTTTGGACTCAAATTAGACTAAGAAACAGACCTGGAGTTGTGTTTTTGTTTCATTCTCACAAACCTGCAGATTTAGGCAAACTGAAAACACTCTGTTCCACCTTGTGATGTCATCATGTGGCGATACAGGAAGTGCTCCGCTGTGTTTTTTAAACCTTCATACATAGAACTTCGCTAGAATCATTTGGATCATTTCTGCTCTGGAATCGCCCATTTCTACTGAACTGAAGGTAAAAGGAGGAGGAGTTAAGCTGAAAACTGCCACTTGATGACATCACAAGGTGGAACGTCGCACTTTGAGCTTTGCAGATGTCACAGACTAATAATAAAGTGCGACTCAAACACGTGCGAATGAAACAAAAACACAAGTCCAGGTCTGTTTTTTGACGCGCTGACGGCTTTAGAACACGACTTAAAGCTACAAGAGTCAGTTTTGTGTCACGTGGGACCTTTAATAATAATTTATGATAATTAATTGGTCAATCAGATCAGACAAAGATTATAAGCAGCACAAAAGGACACACAACGATGAGATGTGTGAGACGAACAACAAACTAACTCTTTTTCACTCCGGCTTAAAGACAAAACATGGACAGTTAAAGACGCTGTCCCTGATTTTTTCCCATTTATTTGACGTATTTTATGAGCAGCTCTTGAAGTCAAAATAAAGTCCACCGTGTCCTGTCTGCGCCAAATAACAATGTGATTTATTATCCGGCAATCAGGAAGTGCGCGTTAGCATGCTAGTTGCTGTTAGCGCACCGCAAAACTCCGCGCTGGGCTCTGAAAGTTAAGAAATGTGCTCAAAATAAACTCGCTGCACATTTTAAATCACGATATTCATCTAAAACGACGAAACTGGAAACTGTAGCGTCCAATCGGAGCTGACGTCAGCGTAAAAACGTCGTCGCGACAAAGCGCCGCATGCTGTCGGCGCCCCCTATGGACAGATGCACGTCGCACAAGAGCAGCGGATTTAAAAAAAAATTTACCAAAATGACGACGCGACGCTGCAGAATCCCACGAGTATCAACGATTAAGAAAATAAAACTGGAGAAGGAAGTGAGGACGTCACAGTGGGCGTGGCACAGTGGGCGTGTCACAGTGGGCGTGTCACAGTGGGCGTGTCACAGTGGGCGTGTCACAGTGGGCGTGTCACAGTGGGCGTGTCACAGTGGGCGTGTACAGGTGGAGGATCGTCAAAATGGCGTCTCAAAAATAGTAGGTGAAAGATTAAACTCAAACATGAATCACTACAAATAAAGTTACTACAAATCAAAGGCTCAAAATGTCGATTTAAAAAACTTAAAAATAAAATTGTTCTGTTTTTCACACGCGCCTTTACGTAGATGTTTACAGCCCCTGGACGACGCTGTGTCCACTGTAGGTCAGGAGAACGAGCAGAAGCACTGGACCAGCACAGACTGAAGCCCACAGCCTTATCCTTATGCTCTATGTTTTTCTCTATTACCGTTTACCTGTCCGGACACACAGGCCTGATACTGCTGCAGTGCATTCTGGGACGCACACCTGGACTTCTCTAGAATCATCTGCCTCTTCTGCTGGAACTCACAGGGCTGAGCGCAGGACAGCTCTAAACTCTGAGACAGTCCCACAGGCGTCTGAACACATCACTACTGCAGCTTTAAGAGGACACAGCTAACCTGCTAGCATACACTGTATATGTAAACACACACAGCTAACGCACTAGCATACACTGTATATGTAAACACACAGAGCTAACGCACTAGCATACACTGTATATGTAAACACACACAGCTAACCTGCTAGCATACACTGTATATATAAACACACACAGCTAACCTGCTAGCATACACTGTATATGTAAACACACACAGCTAACGCACTAGCATACACTGTATATATAAACACACACAGCTAACACGCTAGCATACACTGTATATGTAAACACACACAGCTAACGCACTAGCATACACTGTATATATAAACACACACAGCTAACCTGCTAGCATACACTGTATATGTAAACACACACAGCTAACGCACTAGCATACACTGTATATGTAAACACACACAGCTAACGCACTAGCATACACTGTATATGTAAACACACACAGCTAACGCACTAGCATACACTGTATATATAAACACACACAGCTAACCTGCTAGCATACACTGTATATGTAAACACACACAGCTAACGCACTAGCATACACTGTATATGTAAACACACACAGCTAACGCACTAGCATACACTGTATATGTAAACACACACAGCTAACGCACTAGCATACACTGTATATATAAACACACACAGCTAACCTGCTAGCATACACTGTATATGTAAACACACACAGCTAACGCACTAGCATACACTGTATATGTAAACACACAGAGCTAACGCACTAGCATACACTGTATATGTAAACACACACAGCTAACCTGCTAGCATACACTGTATATATAAACACACACAGCTAACCTGCTAGCATACACTGTATATGTAAACACACACAGCTAACGCACTAGCATACACTGTATATATAAACACACACAGCTAACACGCTAGCATACACTGTATATGTAAACACACACAGCTAACGCACTAGCATACACTGTATATATAAACACACACAGCTAACCTGCTAGCATACACTGTATATGTAAACACACACAGCTAACGCACTAGCATACACTGTATATGTAAACACACACAGCTAACGCACTAGCATACACTGTATATGTAAACACACACAGCTAACGCACTAGCATACACTGTATATATAAACACACACAGCTAACCTGCTAGCATACACTGTATATGTAAACACACACAGCTAACGCACTAGCATACACTGTATATGTAAACACACACAGCTAACGCACTAGCATACACTGTATATGTAAACACACACAGCTAACGCACTAGCATACACTGTATATATAAACACACACAGCTAACCTGCTAGCATACACTGTATATGTAAACACACACAGCTAACGCACTAGCATACACTGTATATGTAAACACACACAGCTAACGCACTAGCATACACTGTATATATAAACACACACAGCTAACGCGCTAGCATACACTGTATATGTAAACACACACACAGCTAACCTGCTAGCATACACTGTATATATAAACACACACAGCTAACGCACTAGCATACACTGTATATGTAAACACACACAGCTAACACACTAGCATACACTGTATATATAGACACACACAGCTAACGCACTAGCATACACTGTATATATAAACACACAGAGCTAACGCACTAGCATACACTGTATATATAAACACACAGAGCTAACGCACTAGCATACACTGTATATATAAACACACACAGCTAACGCACTAGCATACACTGTATATATAAACACACAGAGCTAACACACTAGCATACACTGTATATGTAAACACACACAGAGCTAACCTGCTAGCATACACTGTATATGTAAACACACACAGCTAACCTGCTAGCATACACTGTATATATAAACACACACAGCTAACGCACTAGCATACACTGTATATATAAACACACAGAGCTAACGCACTAGCATACACTGTATATATAAACACACAGAGCTAACGCACTAGCATACACTGTATATATAAACACACACAGCTAACCTGCTAGCATACACTGTATATGTAAACACACACAGCTAACCTGCTAGCATACACTGTATATATAAACACACACAGCTAACGCACTAGCATACACTGTATATATAAACACACACAGCTAACCTGCTAGCATACACTGTATATGTAAACACACACAGCTAACCTGCTAGCATACACTGTATATATAAACACACAGAGCTAACGCACTAGCATACACTGTATATATAAACACACACAGCTAACGCACTAGCATACACTGTATATATAAACACACACAGCTAACCTGCTAGCATACACTGTATATATAAACACACACAGCTAACCTGCTAGCATACACTGTATATATAAACACACAGAGCTAACGCACTAGCATACACTGTATATATAAACACACACAGCTAACCTGCTAGCATAGACTGTATATGTAAACACACACAGCTAACGTGCTAGCATACACTGTATATATAAACACACACAGCTAACGCGCTAGCATACACTGTATATATAAACACACAGAGCTAATGCGCTAGCATACACTGTACATATAAACACACAGAGCTAACCTGCTAGCATAGACTGTATATATAAATGGACAGAGCTAACCTGCTAGCATAAACTGTATATATAAATGGACATAGCTAACCTCCTAGCATACACTGTATATATAAATGATATAGCTAACGCGTAGCATAGACTATATGTGTAAAAGGATATAGCTAATGTGCTAGCGTAGACTGTATAAATAAATGGACATAGCTAACCTGCTAGCATAGACTGTATATATAAATGGACAGAGCTAACATGTTAGCATAGACTGAATATATAAATGGATAGAGCTAACGTGCTAGCATAGACTGTACATCTAAATGGACCGAGCTAACGTGCTAGCATAGAAAATATCGATTCTGTTAGCTTCCCCTAAACACCACACTAAACAGAGACTATCGTTCCTTTAAGTGCACACCAGACCAAGTTTTAGCTTTTGTTTACATTATGGTTGCTAGGTAACAGTTTTGGAATGACCTCATACTTATGTCCACACACGTCCAACCAGGAAGTCCCAGTGAAACGGGTCAAATGCACGTTAAAGGGCACAGGTTACTTTGTTTTCTGTTCAAATGTCGTTTCCTCGTCACACACAGACCTGGAGTTGTGTGTTTTTTTGTTTCATTCTCACACGTTTAACGCACAAACTCTGCAGATTTAGCCTGAGTTCTTCTTCTCTCAAACTGAAAACACTCCGTTCCACCTTGTGATGTCATCGTGTGGCGATACAGGAAGTGCTCCGCTGTGTTTTTAAACTCCACACACCTTCATTTCTAGAATCACTTGGATCATTTCAGTCCAGGGAATAACTGACAATCTCCTACTGAACTAAAGGTAAAAGTGGGAGGAGTTAACTTGAAAACTACCACTTGATGACATCACGAGGTGGAACAGAGCGTTTTGAGCTTTGGAGATGTGACAGACTAATGATAAAGTGTGACTCAAACGTGTGAGAGTGAAACAAAACACAAGTCCAGGTGTGTTTTTGAGGCGGTCACATCGTTAGAACATCGTTAAACCTCAGGAGTTTGTGATCGTGGAGCTTCATATTTGTGTCTCTGTACCTTTGGCGTGGAGCTGCTGTCGCTCTCCGGTCCACTGCAGAGATAAAAACGGTCAGATTATTATTAACTCGACTTTGATTTGGATTTAAAATTGTCGCGTTGTTTCTTACTTTGGAGCCTCGTCGACGGTGACCATGTCCACCGGGTACAGCCGGACGCCCGACAGGTCTGTGCTGGCTCTGAAAACAACATGAGCCGCTGTGAGTGTTAAAGTCGTAAACGTGCACTGGAGCGGTCAGGATATCCCACAATGCACCGGGAGAGTCTTAAAAACACTGGGCAGAGACAGGTCTTTAACTGGACACAACACGACTGGAGCAGACGGTTCATCTGTGGATCTGAGGACGAACAAAACTCTGAAATAAACCGTCATGGAGTAAAGGGGCTAGCGTTAGCCACGTTAGCTCCAGCTGAAACCAGGACTGAACCAGGACTGAACCAAGACTGAACCAGGTCTAAACCAGGACTGAACCAGGTCTAAACCAGGACTGAACCAGGACTAAACCAGGACTAAACCGGGACTAAACCAGGACTAAACCAGGACTGAACCAGGACTGAACCAGGACTGAACCAGGACTGAACCAGGTCTAAACCAGGACTGAACCAGGACTAAACCAGGACTAAACCGGGACTAAACCAGGACTAAACCAGGACTGAACCAGGACTGAACCAGGACTGAACCAGGACTGAACCAGGTCTAAACCAGGACTAAACCAGGACTAAACCAGGACTGAACCAGGACTGAACCAGGACTGAACCAGGACTAAACCAGGACTGAACCAGGACTGAACCAGGACTGAACCAGGACTAAACCAGGACTGAACCAGGACTGAACCAGGTCTAAACCAGGACTAAACCAGGACTAAACCAGGACTGAACCAGGACTAAACCAGAACTAAACCAGGACTGAACCAGGACTAAACCAGGACTGAACCAGGTCTAAACCAGGACTAAACCAGGACTGAACCAGGACTAAACCAGAACTAAACCGGGACTGAACCGGGACTAAACCGGGACTAAACCGGGACTAAACCGGGACTGAACCGGGACTAAACCGGGACTAAACCGGGACTAAACCGGGACTGAACCGGGACTGAACCGGGACTAAACTGGGTCTAAACCGGGACTAAACCGGGACTGAACCGGGACTGAACCGGGACTAAACCGGGACTGAACCGGGACTGAACCGGGACTGAACCAGGACTAAACCGGGTCTAAACCGGGACTAAACCGGGACTGAACCGGGACTGAACCAGAACTAAACCGGGACTGAACCGGGACTAAACCGGGACTAAACCGGGACTAAACCGGGACTGAACCGGGACTAAACCGGGACTAAACCGGGACTAAACCGGGACTGAACCGGGACTGAACCGGGACTAAACCGGGTCTAAACCGGGACTAAACCGGGACTGAACCGGGACTGAACCGGGACTAAACCGGGACTAAACCGGGACTGAACCGGGACTGAACCGGGACTGAACCAGGACTAAACCGGGACTAAACCGGGACTGAACCGGGACTGAACCGGGACTGAACCGGGACTGAACCGGGACTGAACCAGGACTAAACCAGGTCTAAACCAGGTCTAAACCAGGACTAAACCAGGACTAAACCAGGACTAAACAAGGACTAAACCAGGACTAAACCAAGTCTAAACCAGGACTAGACCAGGTCTAAACCAGGACTAAACCAGGACTAAACCAGGACTAAACCAGGTCTAAACCAGGACTAAACCAGGACTAGACCAGGTCTAAAATGGTGGGACCTGATTGGATCCTGCAGCAGCTGCACCGCCTCCTTCAGTTGGTGGATGATGTCGATGTGAAGCTCTGGGTTCACAGGGATTTTGGGCCTGAGACAAAAACAAACAAACACACAATAAAAATGTGTCGTCTGCACACGGCAGGTGGTTCTAATTAAAAAACTCCAGGTACAACACACAAACTCTGCAGATTGAGGCTGAGCACTCTGATCCACCTTGTGATGTCATCATGTGGTGATACAGGAAGTGCTCCACTGTGTTTTTAAACCCCACACATTTCTAGAATCATCTGGATCATTTCAGTCCTGGAGTTGTCTCTTATCTCGACTGAACTAAAGGTAAAAGGAGCTGCCACTTGATGACATCACCAGGTGCAAACGTAGTGTAATCTAGGTCGTTTAAATGCTCACGTTTGCTCCGCTGTCCAGTTCGCGTCCTCCTCTATCCTCAGAGGCTCGTCGAAGTCCGCCGCCGTTCGGCCCTGAAAACATCAAAAAGTCAACAAAAACATGAACGAGGAGCGAGACACGAGCTCCAGCTGCAGAGTCACATGACACAACTCTGAGCTGTGATTGGCCCATCTGCAGAGACATCACCGCCGTCTCCTGATGTGGGACAATAGGACGACTGTAGTTCACTGGGACAGAACATGTCCTGTGTGTACTGTGTGTACTGTGTGTACTGTGTGTACTGTATGTACTGTGTGTACTGTGTGTACTGTGTGTACTGTATGTACTGTGTGTACTGTGTGTACTGTGTGTCCTGTGTGTACTGTGTGTACTGTGTGTACTGTGTGTACTGTGTGTCCTGTGTGTACTGTGTGTCCTGTGTGTACTGTGTGTACTGTGTGTACTGTATGTACTGTGTGTACTGTGTGTACTGTGTGTACTGTGTGTACTGTATGTACTGTATGTACTGTGTGTACTGTGTGTACTGTGTGTACTGTATGTACTGTGTGTACTGTGTGTACTGTGTGTACTGTGTGTACTGTGTGTACTGTATGTACTGTGTGTACTGTATGTACTGTGTGTACTGTATGTACTGTATGTACTGTGTGTACTGTGTGTACTGTGTGTACTGTATGTACTGTGTGTACTGTGTGTACTGTATGTACTGTATGTACTGTGTGTACTGTGTGTACTGTGTGTACTGTGTGTACTGTATGTACTGTGTGTACTGTATGTACTGTATGTACTGTGTGTACTGTGTGTACTGTATGTACTGTATGTACTGTGTGTACTGTATGTACTGTATGTACTGTGTGTACTGTGTGTACTGTATGTACTGTGTGTACTGTGTGTACTGTGTGTACTGTGTGTCCTGTGTGTACTGTGTGTACTGTGTGTACTGTGTGTCCTGTGTGTACTGTGTGTCCTGTGTGTACTGTGTGTACTGTGTGTCCTGTGTGTCCTGTGTGTACTGTGTGTACTGTGTGTACTGTGTGTACTGTATGTACTGTGTGTACTGTGTGTACTGTGTGTACTGTGTGTCCTGTGTGTACTGTGTGTACTGTGTGTACTGTGTGTCCTGTGTGTACTGTGTGTACTGTGTGTACTGTGTGTCCTGTATGTACTGTGTGTACTGTGTGTACTGTGTGTCCTGTGTGTACTGTGTGTACTGTGTGTCCTGTGTGTACTGTGTGTACTGTGTGTACTGTGTGTCCTGTGTGTACTGTATGTACTGTATGTACTGTGTGTACTGTGTGTACTGTGTGTACTGTATGTATTGTGTGTACTGTGTGTACTGTGTGTACTGTATGTACTGTGTGTACTGTGTGTACTGTATGTACTGTGTGTACTGTGTGTACTGTGTGTACTGTATGTATTGTGTGTACTGTGTGTACTGTGTGTACTGTATGTACTGTGTGTACTGTATGTACTGTATGTACTGTGTGTACTGTGTGTACTGTATGTACTGTATGTACTGTGTGTACTGTGTGTACTGTATGTACTGTGTGTACTGTGTGTACTGTGTGTCCTGTGTGTACTGTGTGTACTGTGTGTACTGTATGTACTGTGTGTACTGTGTGTACTGTATGTACTGTGTGTACTGTGTGTACTGTGTGTCCTGTGTGTCCTGTGTGTACTGTGTGTCCTGTGTGTCCTGTGTGTACTGTGTGTCCTGTGTGTACTGTGTGTCCTGTGTGTACTGTGTGTACTGTGTGTCCTGTGTGTACTGTGTGTCCTGTGTGTACTGTGTGTCCTGTGTGTACTGTGTGTCCTGTGTGTACTGTGTGTACTGTGTGTACTGTGTGTACTGTGTGTCCTGTGTGTACTGTATGTACTGTATGTACTGTATGTACTGTGTGTACTGTGTGTCCTGTGTGTACTGTATGTACTGTGTGTACTGTGTGTACTGTGTGTCCTGTGTGTACTGTGTGTCCTGTGTGTCCTGTGTGTACTGTATGTACTGTGTGTACTGTGTGTACTGTGTGTCCTGTGTGTACTGTGTGTACTGTGTGTACTGTGTGTCCTGTGTGTACTGTGTGTCCTGTGTGTCCTGTGTGTACTGTATGTACTGTATGTACTGTATGTACTGTGTGTACTGTGTGTCCTGTGTGTCCTGTGTGTCCTGTGTGTCCTGTGTGTCCTGTGTGTACTGTGTGTCCTGTGTGTCCTGTGTGTACTGTGTGTACTGTATGTACTGTATGTACTGTATGTACTGTGTGTACTGTGTGTCCTGTGTGTCCTGTGTGTACTGTGTGTCCTGTGTGTACTGTATGTACTGTGTGTACTGTGTGTACTGTGTGTACTGTATGTACTGTGTGTACTGTGTGTACTGTATGTACTGTGTGTACTGTGTGTACTGTATGTACTGTATGTACTGTGTGTACTGTGTGTACTGTATGTACTGTGTGTACTGTGTGTACTGTGTGTACTCGTTTATGGGTAATATCTCTGTAATGTCTCTGTCTATAAACAAAAGTCAAACGATTTTCACACAAGTATCATAGCAACCAAAGAGCCAATCAGGAGCGAGGCTGATGAAGTTAACGCCCCTTTCCACGACAACAGGAGCGACGTCGGGGAAAGAAGGACCTGATTTGGACTAAACCAGGACTAAACAAGGACTAAACCAAGACTAAACCAGAACTAAACAAGGACTAAACGAGGACTAAACAAGGACAAACCCAGGACTAAACCAGGACTGAACCAGGTCTAAACCAGGACTAAACCAGGACTAAACCAAGACTAAACCAGAACTAAACAAGGACTAAACGAGGACTAAACAAGGACAAACCCAGGACTAAACCAGGACTGAACCAGGACTAAACCAAGACTAAACCAGAACTAAACAAGGACTAAACCAGGACTAAACCAGGACTAAACCAAGACTAAACCAGAACTAAACAAGGACTAAACGAGGACTAAACAAGGACAAACCCAGGACTAAACCAGGACTAAACCAGGTCTAAACCAGGACTAAACCAGGACTAAACCAGGACTAAACCAGGACTAAACCAAGACTAAACCAGAACTAAACAAGGACTAAACGAGGACTAAACAAGGACAAACCCAGGACTAAACCAGGACTAAACCAGGTCTAAACCAGGACTAAACCAGGACTAAACCAGGACTAAACCAGGACTAAACCAAGACTAAACCAGAACTAAACAAGGACTAAACGAGGACTAAACAAGGACAAACCCAGGACTAAACCAGGACTGAACCAGGTCTAAACCAGGACTAAACCAGGACTAAACCAGGACTAAACAAGGACTAAACCAGAACTAAACAAGGACTAAACCAGGACTAAACTAAGACAATTTTTCAGTAGAAAGTGAATTGGAGCCAGAGTCGATAGCGCTGGTCCATGATCACTTCCTGTTTGTAGCGCGGTGGCTAGCAGGTTAGCTACGTCCATTCACATAAACAGTCTATAGCTGTGACTCAAACTGGGCACCCTCTGGTTCAGTGGCGCACGTCTTAACCGTCGTGGTAACTGTGTGCACATGAATATTAAAGTGCTTCAATCAGTCTGTCAGCGTTCAGACTCCTCGTCTTCCTCCTCTTCTTCACTTTTCCTCGCGTTCGTTCCTTATTTGGGCGGCTCTCTCTTTCCTTTCTCTCGCTCCCAGTTCAAAACGCAGTCGCTCTTAAGTCAAAGTGACATTTCAGGACACGCTCACGTTAAAACGAAGCACTCAACGTCTAAAAACAGCCAAGAAAAGAGAAGAAAACCTCAAAAAGGGCATTACGTAACAGCACTTAGCACGTAGCACGTAGCATGTAGCACGTAGCATGTAGCATTATTTATGGATTTGGACAATTACAGCGTGAAAGTTTAAAGGGGAATGAGGAAAATATAAAAAAAAAGAGGGAGAGCAGCTAACAGACAGATTTTTACTGTCTTAAAAAACAGAACTGGCTCGTTTTATCTTGTGATGTCCTGAAAGCAAAGAATGGAAATAGCTCTACGGCGCCTCCTGGAAAATTTGAACGGGGTCCAAAAAAATAAAGTTTGCCGTAGTCGTTTCAGATTTGGCACATGTGTTCTCCACATCGTACTGAACAAAAAACCCAATGAGGACGGACCTGCAGCTCCGACCGTGCGGTGTAGGCGCGGGGCCTTTAACGCGGCGCGCGGCTTTAATTTGGCTGTTAATTTTGTGTTTAAAGGAGCATCATGGGACTTTTCTGCCGAGCGTCCACTGAGCATGTGCGGTGAGTTTAAGGGCGAGAAAGAAGAACAGAGCAGTGAGGTCAGACAGGTGCAGTGGTCAGCGGTCAGGTGCAGTGGTCAGTGCTCAGGTGCAGTGGTCAGTGCTCAGGTGCAGTGGTCAGTGGTCAGTGCTCAGGTGCAGTGGTCAGTGGTCAGCGGTCAGTGGTCAGGTGCAGTGGTCAGTGGTCAGCGGTCAGCGGTCAGGTGCAGTGGTCAGCGGTCAGGTGCAGTGGTCAGTGGTCAGCGGTCAGCGGTCAGGTGCAGTGGTCAGCGGTCAGGTGCAGTGGTCAGTGGTCAGGTGCAGTGGTCAGTGCTCAGGTGCAGTGGTCAGTGCTCAGGTGCAGCGGTCAGTGGTCAGTGCTCAGGTGCAGTGGTCAGTGGTCAGCGGTCAGTGGTCAGGTGCAGTGGTCAGCGGTCAGGTGCAGTGGTCAGTGGTCAGCGGTCAGTGGTCAGGTGCAGTGGTCAGCGGTCAGGTGCAGTGGTCAGTGGTCAGGTGCAGTGGTCAGTGGTCAGGTGCAGTGGTCAGCGGTCAGGTGCAGTGGTCAGTGCTCAGGTGCAGTGGTCAGTGCTCAGGTGCAGTGGTCAGTGGTCAGGTGCAGTGGTCAGTGCTCAGGTGCAGTGGTCAGTGGTCAGGTGCAGTGGTCAGCGGTCAGGTGCAGGAGTCTGACCTTGATGTAGTTGAGGAATCGTGCGCTGAGACTCGGCTCTCTGTAGAACTGGTCACTCAGGGCTTCCGTAGGACTCTCCTCGATCAGACGCACCGAGTCCGGATCTGCGGACGACACCATCGTATTTACACTGAAAACACCGCTTAAAGACGTACTAAGGGACATTTTAGCTCGTCTCCATGGTGACGCTAGTGCCGGGGAGTTACGGAGACGAGCGGGTAGTGACGAAAACGGCAGAGTTACAGGTCATATCTGCGGAGAGGCGAGCCCGTTCACAGTAAGTATCAAAAAAACGTACCTGACTGAAGGTAGCGTTACTTCAAAATAATAGTACTCAAGTAGAAGTACAAAACTAGTGGCCCAAGAAAGTAGTCAGTACTCAGAGTAAAAAAGTATTTGTGAAAAGTACTGCTCAAGTACGAGTCACTTAAAGAGGAACTGTCGGGCGTAACATCTGATTTATAATTTTGCTGAACGCGACAAAACATGAAATAATAATACTCAAAATGTGTTTTCTCCACACAGATGTCATTGCTTTGCCTGGAATGTTCCGCACTATGGCATTAACTTTACTTATTCTGGAGAATGCATTTATTTGTGTCGTAATTCTGAGCAATTAAAACGCCTGTGACTGACTAAATGTGTACGTTTAAAGTCATACCGCGGAACATTCCAGGCAAAGCAATAACCATGACGACGAGCAGGTGGTAGATGCTCTGACAGAAAAGTTACACAGTGCAGCTTTAAACAGCATTTGCGACTCAAAAAAGACCATGTTTTTTTTTAGCCGCCCCAGTATGTTCCCGCTGAACTCCCTCGTCTCATCAAGTCCGACCTGATTTTAAAGTCGGTCTAAAGAGTCTGGGGACAGGGTGTAATCTGGGACAGAGACGCGGGGAGTCGGACCCGCAACCTCGTCACTGGGAGGCGGAGATGTGCGTGTACGAACCCGTCATGGAGCTGAGTTGGTCGCTGGAGTCGTCTTTGGGGAGCGCCTCCTCTCTGATGTGACTCATGGGGACGTTTAGACTCACGCTCTCCTCGTCCGACGGCTGGAAAAAAATGTAAATATAAATGGACGTAGCTAACATGCTAACGTTTTAGCATGCTAACGGTTTAATTTCACTATTGTGTCTGTAAATCAAGATATGAACATTAATAAAACAGATCAATGAGGCGCCTTCTTTCCCCGAGGGCGCTCCTGTTAGCGTTAGCAACAGGTTTCATTGACAGCGTTGCTAAGCGCCCGCTCCCTGCTAAACCAGCGGTGCGGAGTGGGAAGGGGCGTTACCTGCAACAGCCTCGCTCTTTGGTTGCTATGATACAAATGGCCGGAATTCCAAATATTTCACTTTGAACCGTCTTCTAGGTGTTTCTTCCCACTATTTTCCCACTATCCGCTATTTTCAAGACGCCATTTTGTCGATCTGCCTCCGTTTAACCTCCACCTGTGACACCTCCACTGTGACACGCCCACTGTGACACGCCCACTGTGACACGCCCACTGTGACACGCCCCCTGTGACGTCCGCTCTTCCTTCTCCAGTTTTATTTTCTTAATCGTTGATACTCGTAGGATTCTGCAGCGTCGCGTCGTCATTTTGGTACAAATGAAAATAAAGTGCTGCTCTAGTGCGACGTGTGTCTGTCCATAGGGGGCGCCACAGCAGACTTGTTTCTTTAATGAAGTGTTTTTAGATGAATATTGTGACTTAAAATGTGTCAATTATAACACAATGATCCAGTATGAGGCTAAAACCCGTTAAAAACGTCTTAAAAATAGTGTTCAAAACGGACTGCAAAGACACCACCAGGTTATTGGAAACATAAAATCCACCCCTGTGAATCTCAAGAGCCCCCTCAGTCAGTTTGGTGTGTGGCCTGCTGGAAAGTCCTCAAAATGGCGCCTACAAACTGGAATCATCCGTACGTCCCTGTTCTGTCCTCACCTCTGTGGCAGACAGCCTCTTGTCTCCGTTGTCGCTGCCGACTCCAGAGTCTGAGTCCAGCTTCCTGTGAGTCTCCATGTCCTCCACACTGGGACAGACACACACACACACACCCACGCACACACACACACACACACACACACCCACATGTACACGCACACACACACACACACACAGATTATTCACATATAATAAACTCAACACATCCAAAATCAGACACTAGAAACTAGAGACTCATTTGAGCAGATATCGATACTGAACATGTCCCACCTCTCCACGTGCAGGAGCAGCGACTCCACTCCGAGCTCCTCCCATGTGACTGAGCTCCTGCGTTTAAGGGAGAGCATTTCGACCGCTCGTGTCTGCCATTTTGTCTTTTCGGTCATTATCCAAATCAAAGTTAAACTCACGTTCTGAATCCTACTTTACATCTCATTTGGCCTGTTTCAGTTTTGGTTCAAATCATTTAAAAACAAACACTCTGATCAGAAGGGGGCAGCACTGAGTCACACATTTACTTGAGTATGACTTCTGCCACTCTACTTCCTGTTACTAATCGTGTCAAACTATATCTACAGTCAACACTAGATGCTCATTTGTGTTTGTCATCAAGTATTTCTTCTGATAAAATAGCACAGCACTGGACATTTCCTCAGTACTATCAAAATTATATTAAAGCTGCATCAAGGAACTTTTAGCCAAAACATGTATTATTATTATTATTATTTATTAATTAACTTTTTCATTTTGGTTGGTTTTATTGCACCGATAAATATATAAAACATGGATCCTCCTCTGAGCGGGCTCATATCTCCACAAACCTGACTCGTACTTGGCCTGACGTCACACCTCCTCCAGCTTGTTTCCATGGAAATGCTGTTCCCTGGGCTATAATCTTAAACTGTATGGCATAAAACGCATCTATCTCCATGGAGAATGTTCCCAAGTGCGGTTTTAAACTTTCTATTTCCGTGTAATCATGCAGGGGATGTACCACCGCCAGAAAGTGACGCAATGTTGCTTTAATCTAATTGTGTCATAATAATATAAGTACGAAAAGAACATTAAAAGAGCTGATTTTATTTTGTGCAATATTAAACACGAGCGTCCAAAAACAGAACCTCTTACCTCCCCGTGTTCGGGCGCGACATGTTGGGCAGGTAGAGCGAGTCGGCCATTTTGTCACTGTGACACGCCTCCAGACTCAGGTACTTAAAGATGTGCACTTTCCCTTTAAGACAGATCTGCAACGACAACAAAACGACAACAGTGTGACAGCTGTTAAAGAGAAGGTATTAAAGAGGAGGTATTTACTTCTGTGGGGTATTAAAGAGGAGGTATTTAGTGCTGCGGGGTATTAAAGAGGAGGTATTTACTTCTGTGGGGTATTAAAGAGGAGGTATTTACTCCTATGGGGTATTAAAGAGGAGGTATTTACTTCTGTGTGGTATTAAAGAGGAGGTATTTACTCCTATGGGGTATTAAAGAGGAGGTATTTACTTCTGTGGGGTATTAAAGAGGAGGTATTTACTCCTATGGGGTATTAAAGAGGAGGTATTTACTTCTGTGGGGTATTAAAGAGGAGGTATTTACTGCTGCGGGGTATTAAAGAGGAGGTATTTACTCCTATGGGGTATTAAAGAGGAGGTATTTACTTTTGTGGGGTATTAAAGAGGAGGTATTTACCTCTGTGGGGTATTAAAGAGGAGGTATTTACCTCTGTGGGGTATTAAAGAGGAGGTATTTACTCCTATGGGGTATTAAAGAGGAGGTATTTACTTTTGTGGGGTATTAAAGAGGAGGTATTTACCTCTGTGGGGTATTAAAGAGGAGGTATTTACTTTTGTGGGGTATTAAAGAGGAGGTATTTACCTCTGTGGGGTATTAAAGAGGAGGTATTTACCTCTGTGGGGTATTAAAGAGGAGGTATTTACCTCTGTGGGGTATTAAAGAGGAGGTGTTTACTGCTGTGGGGTATTAAAGACTTGACTAACCTGGAACTCCAACAGGTGAGCTGATTTGTGCTGTTAAACAAGTCCCTCTCAAATCACAGTCACAAGCTAGCATTAGCATTAGCATTAGCATTAGCCAACAGTTTTTCAATGAGTCGCTCTCACCTTTTTAAAATCTAACTCTTAAACAGGACCATGAGGTCGGACCACAGGCTCCTGAAAATGTGCTTTTTCAAAATACTTTGAAACGTTTTTTTGACAGTGTTTGCTAATGTGTGCATTGTGTCACCATGGTAACTGCTGAACATTCTGCCATATACATACATGTACAACACCCCCAGCATGATGTCACTGTAAAGTATCAATAGGAGGAGTGGGAGGAAACAAGCAGCAGGAGTAGTAGCAGTAGCAATAGCAGTAGCAGTAGCAGTAGCAGTAGTAGTAGCAGTAGTAGCAGTAGTAGTAGCAGTAGTAGTAGCAGTAGTAGTAGTAGCAGTAGCAGTAGTAGTAGTAGCAGTAGTAGTAGTAGTAGTAGTAGTAGTAGTAGTAGCAGTAGTAGTAGCAGTAGCAGTAGTAGCAGTAGTAGCAGTAGCAGTAGCAGTAGTAGTAGCAGTAGTAGTAGCAGTAGTAGTAGCAGTAGTAGTAGTAGCAGTAGCAGTAGTAGTAGTAGTAGTAGTAGTAGTAGTAGCAGTAGTAGTAGCAGTAGCAGTAGTAGTAGTAGTAGTAGTAGTAGTAGTAGTAGTAGTAGTAGTAGTAGTAGTAGTAGTAGTAGTAGTAGTAGTAGTAGTACCTGGGCAGGGGGGCTTTGCAGTGGGTTATTCTCCAGGGTCAGAGTCTGGAGTCGTCTCATTTTCCTGTACGACACTGGGATGGTTGACACTTTATTGCATGAAAAATCCAACGTCACCAACGGCAACTCACACAGATCTGAGGGAGAGGCATTAAGAAAGAAACAGTCAGGGACATTTTAAAAGACACAGGAAAACATCATCAGCATCACAACAACAGGATCAGAAGAACAACATCCAAACAACAATATCACAACAACATCAGAACAACATCCAAACAACAACAACAACATCAGAACAACAACAACATCAGAACAACATCCAAACAACAACAATATCAGAACAACAACATCAGAACAACATCCAAACAACAATATCACAACAACAACAACATCAGAACAACATCCAAACAACAATATCACAACAACAACAACAACATCAGAACAACATCCAAACAACAATATCACAACAACAACAACATCAGAACAACATCCAAACAACAATATCACAACAACAACAACAACATCAGAACAACATCCAAACAACAATAACATCAGAACAACAACAACATCAGAACAACATCCAAACAACAACAATATCAGAACAACAACAACATCAGAACAACATCCAAACAACAATATCACAACAACAACATCAGAACAACAATATCACAACAACATCAAAACTACATCCAAACAACAATAACATCAGAACAACATCCAAACAACAATATCACAACAACATCAGAACAACATCCAAACAACAATAACATCAGAACAACAACAACATCAGAACAACAATATCACAACAACAACATCAGAACAACATCCAAACAACAATATCACAACAACATCCAAACAACAATATCACAACAACATCCAAACAACAATATCACAACAACAACATCAGAACAACATCCAAACAACAACAACAACAACAACAACATCAGAACAACAGGATCAGAAGAACAACATCCAAACAACAATATCACAACAACAACATCCAAACAACAATATCACAACATCCAAACAACAACATCTAAACAACAATATCACAGCAACAACATCAGAACAACAACAACAACATCCAAACTACAACATCCAAACAATATCACAACAACAACATCAGAACAACAACATCCAAACAACAACATCCAAACAACAATATCACAACAACATCAGAACAAGAAGGGGTGGGGGTGGGTGCAGAATATAATTGTCCTGAATGGGCCAAACTGACTGTGGACTGTGCAATGAGCGTAATGTGCAATGAGCGTAATGTGCAACTGTGTGGAATGTGCAACCATGGAAACTGTGCAGTGAGTGTAATGTGGTGTGCAATTTTTAACTTGACCCTTTTGTGACCCCAGCCCCTGGGACAACAGATGGAAATGATCCTTTGGCTCTAATCTGGAGTATTTACATTCATGTTGAATCATGTCTGTTCATCAATGTGCACTGTCCCAGTCAAATAAATAAATAAATAAATACAATAAACAACAACAGAACAACAGCATCAGAAGAACAACACCCAAACAAGAACAACAGAACAATAACAGAACAACAGAACAACAACAACTACCAAACAACAATATCAGAACAACAACAGAACAATAACAGAACAATAACAGAACAACAACAACATCCAAACAACATCAAAACAACAACAGAATAACAACAACAATATCAGAACAACATCAGAACAACAACATCTGAAAAACATCAGAACAACAACAAAACAACATCAGAACAACATTAGAACACTGTGAGCTTTAAGTCAAACTATACCTGGAGTTGTGTTTTGTTTCATTCACACATGTTTGAGTCACTTTTTTATTAGTGTTTTACGTCTCCAAAGCTCAGAATGCTCTGTTCCACCTTGTGATGTCATCAAGTGGGAGTTTTCATGTTAACTCCTCCTTTTACCTTTAGTTCAGTCGAGATAAGAGACAACTCCAGGACTGAAATGATCCAAATGATTCTAGAAATGAAGGTGTGTGGAGTTTAAAAACACAGCGGAGCACTTCCTGTATCACCACATGATGACATCACAAGGTGGAACAGAGTGTTTTCAGTTTGAGAGAAGAACTCAGCCTAAATCTGCAGGTTTGTGTGTGAATGAAACAAAACACAACTCCAGGTCTGTTTATGATGAGGAAACATAATAATATAGATTAAACAGAGTAGTTGAGGCCCTTTCCTCCGCATTGATCGGACTCATGTTAGATCTGAGTAAATTAAGCCCGACTTAACTGCACCACACCCAAGTCTCCAAAAATAAAAATACACAAACCACAAGCCACAGGAGCCAAACCCAAGTGACACACACCAGACTCAGCCTCAACACTGTGAAACTGCGCTTCAGATAAACGTCACGACTGTGTCAGTGCAGAGGACGTCTCGCTCATCTGTGTCCGCACTGTTTCTGCTTTGGTCCAGACTCGGTCCTGGTTCAGTCCGGATTCAGACCCAGACTAGTTTCGAGTTTGATTTTTAACAAATGTTTGAATACAAATGTTTTCCCTGGTTTGTGTTTAGTGTCTCTGTAAACGCTGCGCCGATCCACCGCACGCCTCGGTGTTTACACGTGACCTCACAAAACCACCGCACACGACCACAACGACCACGCAGCCAGGCGAGCGGGACGGTCACGGCGAGGACGACCGCACGCTCCTACAGGACCACGAGGATGACCATAACCCTCAGTTTGGTCATGACAGGTCCACAGTGGAACACCAGAGTGAACCGGCGTGAGTGAAGCGTCTGAGAGCGACATTTAAAAACACAAACAGTTTCTCTGTCCCGGCTCGTTCAGACGATCACTGCCCCGGGGTCACGCCGTAACGGCACAAACAGCAGCAGAAGTGTTTGATGGAGACGCTTCGCTCGCGTCAAACCTCGGAAAAAGGCTGGATTGCATTTTTCTGAAACAAACTACACAAACAACACACTGCTCCCTCCAGGCTCCAGCCTTAATCCATTCACTTTAAACAATAATCCATTCACTTTAAACCCTAATCCATTCACTTTTAATCCTAATCCATTCACTTTAAACAATAATCCATTCACTTTAAACCCTAATCCATTCACTTTTAATCCTAATCCATTCACTTTAAACAATAATCCATTCACTTTTAACCCTAATCCATTCACTTTAAACCCTAATCTATTCACTTTTAATCCTAATCCATTCACTTTTAATCCTAATCCTTTCACTTTAAACCCTAATCTATTCACTTTTAATCCTAATCCATTCACTTTTAATCCTAATCCTTTCATTTCTAACAGAAGTGTGTGTTCTAAGTGTCGTCTCTTTCTCCATACGTTACATAAACAAAAGTGAAATGATGTTTTCATTTTAACGTCACACATATTTGAACGACGGCGTTCTCGGCGTCCCGTGATGGCGAGCGCTCGGACTGACCGTCGGGCAGCACGCACAGAAGGTTCCTCCTCACGTTGAGTTCTCTCAGCGACTTGAGGCGGCTGATGTGACGAGGCAGAGCCGTGATCTCGTTACAGCTCACGTCCTAAAAACAAACACATTTAGATTTAACATGTGATGAACCAGGACTAAACCAGGACTAAACCGGGACTAAACCAGGACTAAACCGGGACTAAACCAGGACTAAACCGGGACTAAACCAGGACTAAACCAGGACTAAAACAGGACTAACCCAGGACTAAACCAGGACTAAACCAGGACTAAACCAGGACTAAACCAGGACTAAACCAGGACTGAACCAGGACTAAACCAGGACTAAACCAGGACTAAACCAGGACTGAACCAGGACTGAACCAGGACTAAACCAGGACTGAACCAGGACTGAACCAGGACTAAACCAGGACTAAACCAGGACTAAACCAGGACTGAACCAGGACTAAACCAGGACTAAACCAGGACTAAACCAGGACTAAACCAGGACTGAACCAGGACTAAACCAGGACTAAACCAGGACTGAACCAGGACTAAACCAGGACTAAACCAGGACTGAACCAGGACTAAACCAGGACTAACCCGGGACTAAACCAGGATTGAACCAGGACTAAACCAGGACTGAACCAGGACTGAACCAGGACTAAACCAGGACTAAACCAGGACTGAACCAGGACTAAACCAGGACTAACCCGGGACTAAACCAGGATTGAACCAGGACTAAACCAAGACTAAACCAGGACTAAACCAGGACTAAACCAAAACTAAACCAGGACTAAACCAAGACTAAACCAGGACTAAACCGGGACTAAACCAAAACTAAACCAGGACTAAACCAGGACTAAACCAAAACTAAACCAGGACTAAACCAAGACTAAACCAGGACTAAACCAAGACTAAACCAGGACTAAACCAAAACTAAACCAGGACTAAACCAGGACTAAACCAAAACTAAACCAGGACTAAACCAAGACTAAACCAGGACTAAACCAAGACTAAACCAGGACTAAACCAGGACTACACCAAGACTAAACCGGGACTAAACCAGGACTGAACCGGGACTAAACCGGGACTAAACCAGGACTAAACAGGGACTAAACCAGGACTAAACCGGGACTAAACCGGGACTAAACCAGGACTGAACCGGGACTAAACCGGGACTAAACCAGGACTAAACCAGGTCTAAACCAGGACTAACCCAGGACTAAACCGGGACTAAACCGGGACTAAACCGGGTCTAAATCAGGTCTAAACCAAGACTAAACCAGGACTAAACCAGGACTAAACAGGGACTAAACCAGGACTAAACCGGGACTAAACCGGGACTAAACCAGGACTGAACCGGGACTAAACCAGGTCTAAACCAAGACTAAACCAGGACTACACCAAGACTAAACCGGGACTAAACCAGGACTGAACCGGGACTAAACAGGGACTAAACCAGGTCTAAACCAGGACTAACCCAGGACTAAACCAGGACTAAACAGGGACTAAACCAGGACTAAACCGGGACTAAACCGGGACTAAACCGGGACTAAACCAGGACTGAACGGGGACTAAACCGGGACTAAACCAGGACTGAACGGGGACTAAACCGGGACTAAACCAGGACTAAACCAGGACTGAACCAGGACTAAACCAGGACTAAACCAGGACTAAACCAGGACTGAACCAGGACTGAACCAGGACTAAACCAGGACTGAACCAGGACTGAACCAGGACTAAACCAGGACTAAACCAGGACTAAACCAGGACTGAACCAGGACTAAACCAGGACTAAACCAGGACTAAACCAGGACTAAACCAGGACTGAACCAGGACTAAACCAGGACTAAACCAGGACTAAACCAGGACTGAACCAGGACTAAACCAGGACTAAACCAGGACTGAACCAGGACTAAACCAGGACTAACCCGGGACTAAACCAGGATTGAACCAGGACTAAACCAGGACTGAACCAGGACTGAACCAGGACTAAACCAGGACTAAACCAGGACTGAACCAGGACTAAACCAGGACTAACCCGGGACTAAACCAGGATTGAACCAGGACTAAACCAAGACTAAACCAGGACTAAACCAGGACTAAACCAAAACTAAACCAGGACTAAACCGGGACTAAACCGGGACTAAACCGGGACTAAACCGGGACTAAACCGGGACTAAACCGGGACTAAACCAGGACTAAACCAGGTCTAAACCAGGACTAACCCAGGACTAAACCAGGACTGAACCGGGACTAAACCGGGACTAAACCAGGACTAAACCAGGTCTAAACCAGGACTAACCCAGGACTAAACCGGGACTAAACCGGGTCTAAATCAGGTCTAAACCAAGACTAAACCAGGACTAAACCAGGACTGAACCGGGACTAAACCAGGACTGAACCGGGACTAAACCGGGACTAAACTAGGACTAAACAGGGACTAAACCAGGACTAAACCGGGACTAAACCGGGACTAAACCAGGACTGAACCGGGACTAAACCGGGACTAAACCAGGACTAAACCAGGTCTAAACCAGGACTAACCCAGGACTAAACCGGGACTAAACCGGGACTAAACCAGGTCTAAACCAAGACTAAACCAGGACTAAACCAGGACTAAACAGGGACTAAACCAAGACTAAACCAGGACTAAACCAGGTCTAAACCAAGACTAAACCAGGACTAAACCAGGACTAAACAGGGACTAAACCAGGACTAAACCGGGACTAAACCGGGACTAAACCAGGACTGAACCGGGACTAAACCAGGACTAAACAGGGACTAAACCAAGACTAAACCAGGACTAAACCAGGTCTAAACCAAGACTAAACCAGGACTAAACCAGGACTAAACAGGGACTAAACCAAGACTAAACCAGGACTAAACCAGGTCTAAACCAAGACTAAACCAGGACTACACCAAGACTAAACCGGGACTAAACCAGGACTGAACCGGGACTAAACAGGGACTAAACCAGGTCTAAACCAGGACTAACCCAGGACTAAACCAGGACTAAACAGGGACTAAACCAGGACTAAACCGGGACTAAACCGGGACTAAACCGGGACTAAACCAGGACTGAACGGGGACTAAACCGGGACTAAACCAGGACTGAACGGGGACTAAACCGGGACTAAACCGGGTCTAAATCAGGACTAAACCGGGTCTAAATCAGGTCTAAACCAAGACTAAACCAGGACTGAACCAGGACTAAACCAAGACTGAACCAGGACTAAACCAGAACTAAACCAGGACTGAACTAGGTCCATGTGTCTCATAAGTTTGATTTCTGTCAGTGGGACTTGTTCAGTATCGATACTCGCTCAAATCTGTATTTCTGACTCTAGTTCTGGTATCGACTGGTCTGAGTCTCGATACTTCTCATGACCCTGACGTTCGTGGCTCTTCAGAGTGAGCCGTGGCCGTGGCTCCGGCTCTCACCAGCTCCATGAGCCGCTGCAGCTGCCCCACAGCCTCAGGGAGAGTCACCAGTTTGTTGTTACTGGCGTTGAGCACACGGAGAGGAAGAGCGCAGAGAGACGACGGCAACGAGGTCAGCTGGTTACGACTGGAGAGAGAGAGAGAGAGAGAGAGAGAGAGGGGGGAGGGGGAGAGAGGGAGGGGGAGGGGGAGGGGGGGAGAGGTGGTGGGGAGGAGAGAGGGATGGGAGAAGGAGGAGAGAGGGTTAGGGGGAAAGATTTAATAAAACACATGAAAAGCATCGTCCTCCTGAAACACACCAGCTCTGACTCATCCCTCCATCCAGAGCTCTCTCTCTCTCTCTCTCTCTCCCTCTCCCTCCTCCCTTCATCCCTCCACTGACTTATCTGTGCTCCATCAAACTGATCCCATCTGACATCCTCTCCTCCTCCTCTCCTATTCTCCTCCTCTCTTCTTCTCCTCCTCCTCTCTTCTTCTCCTCTTCTCCTCCTCCCCTCTCCTCCTCTCCTCTCCCCCTCTCCTCCTCTCTCCTCCCCCTTTCCTCGTCCTCCTCTCCTCCTCCCCCTCCTCCTCCTCTCCCCCTCTCCCCCTCTCCCCCTCCTCTCCCTCTCTCCTCCCCCTCTCCCTCTCTCCTCCCCCTCTCCTCCTCTCTCCTCCTCCTCTCCCCCTCTCTCCTCCTGCTCTCTCCCCCTGCTCTCTCCCCCTCATCTCCTCCTCCCCCTCTCCTCCTCCTCCTCTCTCCTCCTCCCCCTCTCCTCTCTCCTCCTCCCCTCCTCTCTCCTCCCCCTCTCCTCCTCTCCTCCTCTCTCCTCCCCCTCTCCCTCTCCTCCTCTCTCCTCCTCCTCTCTCCTCCTCCCTCCTCCTCCTCTCACCTGAGGTTGAGGTTGGTCAGACTCTGGAGGCTGATCATTGAGTCGGGCACAGTCCTGATGCAGTTGTGATACAGATTCAGACTCTCCAGCGCCACCAGGTGACAGACGTCTGCAGGAACGTCCACCAGTCTGTTTTTAGACAAGTCTGAAAGACAAAACGAGAGGACGGTTTGAGTCACTGAACCAGGGCTGAACCAGGACTAAACCAGGACTAAACCAGGACTAAACCAGGACTAAACCAGGTCTAAACCAGGACTAAAAAGTAAACTGTAGTTCAGCTGTTAAAGTTGGTGCTGTTTTCATATTTTCACACTGGCATCACATCGTTCGTCTTAAATCTCAAACTTGAGTCTTTGTTTTGAAAGTCTGACCTGATGACCTCACTTCCTGTCCCACAGTTTATCAGCAGCAGCAGCGGCGGCGGCGGCGCCCAAATAAGGCCAAGAAATGTCACTGCGATTGTTCCCCCAGCCCGTGTTTGGTACTTCCTCTGAACAACGACAGGCCCGGTTTAGTCCTGGTTTAGTCCTGGTTTAGTCCTGGTTTAGTCCTGGTTTAGACCTGGTTTAGTTCTGGTTCAGTCCTGGTTTAGTCCTGGTTCAGTCCTGGTTTAGTCCTGGTTTAGTCCTGATTTAGCCCTGGTTTAGTCCTGGTTTAGTCCTGGTTTAGTCCTGGTTTAGTCCTGATTTAGCCCTGGTTTAGTCCTGGTTTAGTCCTGGTTTAGTCCTGGTTTAGTCCTGGTTTAGTCCTGATTTAGCCCTGGTTTAGTCCTGGTTTAGTCCTGGTTTAGTCCTGGTTTAGTCCTGATTTAGCCCTGGTTTAGTCCTGGTTTAGTCCTGGTTTAGTCCTGGTTTAGCCCTGGTTTAGTCCTGATTTAGCCCTGGTTTAGTCCTGGTTTAGTCCTGGTTTAGTCCTGGTTTAGCCCTGGTTTAGTCCTGATTTAGCCCTGGTTTAGTCCTGGTTTAGTCCTGGTTTAGTCCTGTTTTAGTCCTGGTTTAGTCCTGGTTTAGCCCTGGTTTAGTCCTGCTTTAGTCCTGGTTCAGTCCTGGTTTAGTCCTGGTTCAGTCCTGGTTTAGTCCTGGTTTAGTCCTGGTTCAGTCCTGGTTTAGTCCTGGTTCAGTCCTGGTTCAGTCCTGGTTTAGTCCTGGTTTAGACCTGGTTTAGCCCTGGTTTAGTCCTGCTTTAGTCCTGGTTCAGTCCTGGTTTAGCCCTGGTTTAGTCCTGGTTTAGTCCTGGTTTAGTCCTGGTTTAGTCCTGGTTTAGTCCTGGTTTAGACCTGGACCTCCACTTTAAACACGTCCAGAAGAAAAGACAGAGACTGACACTGACCTGAAGAGTAAAACTCACGTGTCAAACAAAAGCTCGGAGGAAAAGATGGTACTTTAAAAACTCCTCTTTCATTTTGTCAGAGAAACAGGGTCAAAGGTCGAACTTTAAATCTCACATCTGCATCAGAGGCAGCGACGTCACATGACACAAACAGGAAGTGCTCATTTAACACGACTTTAGTAATGAACTCTGACCTTTGACCCTCATCTGCACAGAGAGGACTAAACCAGGACTAAACCAGGACTAAACCAGGACTAAACCAGGTCTGAACCAGGACTAAACCAGGACTGAACCAGGACTAAACCAGGACTGAACCAGGACTAAACCAGGACTGAACCAGGACTAAACCAGAACTAAACCAGGACTGAACCAGGACTAAACCAGGACTGAACCGGGACTGAACCAGGACTAAACCGGGACTAAACCGGGACTGAACCGGGACTAAACCGGGACTGAACAGGGACTAAACCGGGACTGAACCAGGACTAAACCAAGACTAAACCAGGACTGAACCAGGACTAAACCAGGACTGAACCAGGACTGAACCAGGACTAAACCAGGACTAAACCAGGACTAAACCAGGACTAAACCAGGTCTAATCAAGGACTAAACCAGGACTGATCCACGTGAAGGTTATAGACTTGAGCAGATGATGAATAGAGAGAGACAGAGGAGTGAGTGTGCAGAGAAGGAGGAAGAGGAGGAGGAGAGAGAGAACGATGAAAGAATGAACACTTCCAGCCCACGAGGTTTGAGTCATCTGTGTCAAGACGTCCGCTCTTCCTTCTCCAGTTTTATTTTCTTAATCGTTGATACTCGTGGGATTCTGCAGCGTCGCGTCGTGATTTTGGTACAAATGTAAAAAAAGTTCTGCTCTAGTGCGACGTGTGTCTGTCCATAGGGGGCGCTACAGCATGCGGCGCTTTGCTGTGACGACGTTTAAAAGGGCAGACGGGAATCGGCTCCTAATATCTCACTGGGATCTGCAATTTTTCAACCTGGAAAGTAGCGTAATTGAAACGCGTGACCATCCCTTACACCGCGGATGTGTCTGAAAAACTTGAGAAAATTTTCAGACAGTTTGAGATTCTGGTGTATTTCAAACCCACAAACACTTTAAAACAGAATCTGGTTCAAAACCTCGAGTCATAAACAAAGTAAAACAAAGTTACACTGGAGAAACTAAACAGACACTTCATAAGAGACAGGACCAACATCAAGAAAGAGCAGCTCAGGACACAGTCTGCTGTTCATCTCCATAAAAGAGTGAACCAACACGACAAAGAGCAGCTCAGGACCACAGTCTGCTGTTCATCTCCATAAAAGAGTGAAACAACACGACAAAGAGCAGCTCAGGACCACAGTCTGCTGTTCATCTCCATAAAAGAGTGAACTAACACGACAAAGAGCAGCTCAGGACCACAGTCTGCTGTTCATCTCCATCTCAAACACACTGACCACTGCTTTGAACAGAGTGAGGTTCAGATCTGAGCCACAGAAAAGAAACGGTTTGAGAGGAGAGATAAAGAAGATATTTTTGTGAGGAAAGACCATCCTTCCTTAAACAAAGAAAACAGCAGTGCTAGCCAAAATGCTAACAGGTGTGAGATCAGTTTACGATGATGCAAACTCTGACTCAGGCACAGCTCACTCTCACTGGTAAACGGTCACATTTTTATAGAGTGTTTCTCCAGCTTCACTCAGAGCGGGGACGAGGGGGGGGGGGTTAAGTGTGTTGCCCAAGGACACAACAAAAGCATTCATTTGTGGGAGCTGGAGTCAGACCGCCAACCTGTGGGTCAAACCGCAAACCAACCAACGCTCTACCAGCTGAGCCAACGAACAGAAACTGTAAATTAAGGCTGGATATCGCTGAGCTTTTGCAGATACGATACTGTACTTTTTCGATTCGATACGATACGATATGTGTCAAATTGATTCAATACGATTCCGTGGCTTTTTTTGACCCTTAATGATGAGCCACATTTTCACCAAAAAATCCACATTAATGGAGCTTTTCTCTTGTGTTTCTGAAGATGATGAACATAAAGTGCGTTTTGTCTCATGTTCAGATTGTTCCACTGGTCGATATTTTTCATCCGTATTTACATTTACACAGAGACGTGCAGTTTAACGGCTCTGAAGAATCACAACAGATCCACTAAAACACCACTCTGATCATAAACGTTTGTGTTAAACCTCAGTCTGCGCAAAGATAATATCAAATAAACAAGTTTATACTAAAGCAGGACTAAACCAGGACTAAACCAGGACTAAACCAGGACTAAACCAGGACTAAACCAGGACTAAACCAGGACTGAACCAGGTCCATGTGTGTTATACATGTGTACGTGTCTAGTGGGTCCATGCGTGTAAACTATGGTCCGTATAAAGATGTGGACTAAGTCAGCGTGACGTGATCCATAACGTTTGGCTGAAGTCAGTATCATAGCAACCGAAGAGCCAATCTGAAGCAACAGCGACATCGTCAAACCTGAAGGACCTGATTTGTCTGTTATTAATGTTCAGATCTTGATTTACAGACACAATAGTGAAATAAAAACCCCAGGATCATGTAGAGGGTTAATACGAACATTTAAGACCAGAATGAGTCTGAAGCAGCAGAGACAGAGAGAGGGGACAGTTTAAAAAAAACAAACTCAAAATAACAAAATAATAATAATAATAATAATAATAATAATAATAATAATAATAATAATAATAATAATAATAATAATAATAAACTCAAAATAAGAAAAATAAATAACCTCAAAATAACAAAAAAGGAAAATGAAAATAACAAAAAAAAAACCTCAATAAGAAAAAATAAACTCAAAATAACAAAAATAAAATAAAGAAATAAACTCAAAATAACAAGAAAAAAATAAAGAAATAAACTCAAAATAACAAGAAAAAAATAAAATAAAAAATAAAATAAAATGAAATAAAAAAATTAAAAAAAAACTAAAAAAACAAAACAAACAACAACCCCAGGATCATGTAGAGGGTTAATACGAACATTTAAGACCAAAATGAGTCTGACAGATGCAGAGACAGAGAGAGGACACAGAGTCGATGGAGCAGGAAGTGCGTCCACGATCACTTCCTGTTTGGAACGCGGCGGCGGCAGGTTAGCTCTGTCCATTTACATAAACAGTCTGTGGTGTTCACTAGTCTATGTGTCTTATACTTGTTCAGATGCAGCTCAGGTTCATTTCTGTCAATGTGACTCTTTCAGTATCGATACCTGTTCAAACGAGTATCTAGTTTCGATACTTGATACCAGATACGACTCTCACATGAGCGTACCGCAGCACGGCTAAACATGGACCACACTTGACGACACATTACACTATAACTGACACATTAAAGTCACAATATTCATCTAAAAACCTTCACTTTTAGCCACAGAACAGACGGGGCTTGCATCTCCACAGACCTGACTGGAGGGGGGAGGTGTTTCCATGGAAATGCCGTCCCTTCGGCTGTAATATTCCACATTATGACCATAAAACCATTTCTAGGGACTCATGCGATCTCGGCTGAACTAAAGGTAAAAAGTAGGAGGAGTTAACTTGGAAACTACCACTTGATGACATCACAAGGTGGAACAGAGCGTTTTTGAGCTTTGTAGATGTCACAGACTAATAATAAATGAAACAAAACACAACTCCAGGTCTGTTTGACGAGTCAGATCAGTGCGCGCCGCGTTCAGGTCACATGGTTCAGTGTCACACAAACACGTCCCAGAGGAGAGACGCTGACCTACATTCTACCATCTGCTCTTCCTCCTCTTCTTCCTCATTCTCCTCCTCTCTCCTCCTCCTGCTCTTTGCTCATTCTCCTCGTCTATCCTCCTCCTCTTCTTTCTCCTCCTCCTGCTCTTTCCCCCTTTCGTGCTCCTCCTCTTGTTCTACTTCCTCCTCCTGCTCATTCTCCTCGTCTCTCCTCCTCGTCCTGCTCTTCCCCTCCTCTCCTGCTCCTCCTCCTCCTCTTCCTTCTTCCTCCTCCTCTCTTAGATGTGATCCCTACATGTTTGAGTAATCTAGAGATCTCTCCCGGGCCCTATTCAAACCCTGTAAGATCCTGTACGAGGCTCCGCCCACAAGCCGACCTCACCCACGCTCCACACGACAATCCTCCATAAATATACAAAAACATGACACAAACTGTGCACTACGACTTCACAAACCTGGTGTGATGTGCAGGAGTTTCATTAGTGCGATGCAGCTGATTGTGATAGAGCTCTGAAGGGGCACTATCACTTTTTGACACTAAAACGTTAAAATGATGTTTTGGGTGAAAACGGCATTTTCTAAAAAAATAAAAGTAAACATGGAGATTTAAAAATGTTAGAGTCAGAGAAGAAAGTGAAGGAGAGAGGGAGGAGAAAAGAGAGAGAGGAGGAGGTGGAGGAGCAGAAGGAGGAGGAGGAGGAGGAGGAGGAGGAGAATGAGGAGCAGAAGGAGCAGGAGGAGCAGGAGGAGCAGGAGGAGGAGGGGACAGTGTGAACGTCTCATAACCTACTTTTGCTTCAAAGAGCAGAAACAGAAACAGAAACAGAACAGAGCCAAACGAAAGACCACATGTACAAAGAGTTTAACACACAACACACACACAGACACACAACACACACACAGACACACACACACAGACACAGACACACACACACACACACAGACACACAACACACACACAGACACACAACACAGACACACACACACAGACACACAACACACACACAGACACACACACACACAGACACACAACACACACACAGACACACACACACACACACAACACACACAGACACACACACACAACACACAACACACACACACACACACAGACACACAACACACACACAGACACACACACACACACACACACAGACACAGACACACACACACCTACACACACACACACACACAACACACACACATACACACACAGACACACAACACACACACAGACACACACACACACACACAACACACACAGACACACACACACAACACACAACACACACACACACATACACACACACAACACACACACAGACACACAACACACACACAACACACACACAGACACCCCCCCCCACACACACACAACACACACACAGACACACCCCCACATACACACACACGACACACACAGACACACACACCCCTACACACACACACAACACACACACATACACACCCCTACACACACACATACACACACCCACAACACACACACACACAACACACACACAGACACACACACACCCCACACACACCCCGACACACACACACACACACACACCCCGACAAATGCACACAGGCACACACAGATTTAGTCCTGCTTTAGTCCTGGTTTAGACTAATAGTAGTAGTAGTAGTAGTAGTATTATGTAGTAGTAGTTGTAGTAGTAGTAGTAGTCGTAGTATTATGTAGTAGTAGTAGTAGTCGTAGTCGTAGTAGTAGTAGTAGTAGTAGTAGTAGTATGTAGTAGTAATTGTAGTAGTAGTAGTATTATTATTAGTAGTCATAGTATTATGTAGTAGTAGTTGTAGTAGTAGTAGTAGTAGTAGTCGTAGTATTATGTAGTAGTAGTTGTAGTATTTGTGTTACATGAAGGGCATGTTCACACTGAAGTGACTGCGCTGAGAGCAGACTATGAATAAATGAACAGAGCAAAAAGAGGAAGGAAAACGAGTGTAAAAATAGAGAGAGAGAGAGAGAGAGAGAGAGGGAGGGAGAGCTGGAGAAGAGAGAAGAGGATGGAGTGATGGAGGAGGAGTGCGGGGGTGGAGGAGGCTGAGATAACAGGATTAACGAGGGGGATGTTTTTTTGTTTTTGTTTTTTTTTTCTTTTTCAATCCGGCACCACCCACACGGCGCACAAACACAACCCCCCAGACTCACTGACCCACATATGAGTTCACCACGAGCGGCGCAGGGGGAGGGGCCTGTGACGGCGCAGGGGGAGGGGCCTGTGACGGCGCAGGGGGAGGGGCCTGTGACAGAAGGCTGTTCACATGTGGATGATGTCATTATCGACCTGTATTACTCTATTCTCTGACCTGCTCTAAAGTTTCCTCCTCACAAACACACAAACCCTGCAGATTTAGGCCAACGACAAACGCTCTGTCCCACCTTGTGATGTCATCATGTGGTGATACAGGAAGTGCTCCACTGTGTTTTCAAATCAGACCAATTCCGCACACGGTTCTTTTTCAGATCTTCAAACATCCACAGGGGGCGCTGACAGCATGTGGCGCTCTACTGTGACCATGTTTGTTTGACGTGGACAGGCCCAGTCATTCCACAGATCTGATCCATAAACCAGAAGAGTCACAAACAGCTTTTCATCTCCTCAAGTCCATTTGTTCAAACCAAACACCAGCTGCAGATTCAAGACAAACTGACACTGAAACGTGGAGCTGCTGCGTTTAGAGCGACGCCTCAATCTGGACTTTTACTCTGAAGAGGAGAAAGAAGAGACGTCAAAGTATCGGCAATCTGATATGAACCGATACTAAAACTAGTATCGAAACTAGATACTCATTTGAGCAGGAATCAATACTAAAAAAAGTCACATTGACAGAAATGAACCTTATAAGAACCAAAGACGAGTATGACACACATATAACACACATGGACCTGGTTTAGACCTGGTTTAGTCCTGGTTTAGTCCTGGTTTAGACCAGGTTTAGTCCCGGTTTAGTCTTGGTTTAGTCCTGGTTTAGTCCTGGTTTAGTCCTGGTTTAGTCTTGGTTTAGTCCTGGTTTAGTCCTGGTTTAGTCCTGGTTTAGTCTTGGTTTAGTCCTGGTTTAGTCCTGGTTTAGTCCCGGTTTAGTCCCGGTTTAGTCCCGGTTTAGTTCTGTTTTGTTCCTGGTTTAGTCCTGGTTTAGACCTGGTTTAGTCCTGGTTTAGTCCTGGTTTAGACCTGGTTTAGTCCTGGTTTAGTCCTGGTTTAGTCCTGGTTTAGTCCTGGTTTAGTCCTGGTTTAGACCTGGTTTAGTCCTGGTTTAGACCTGGTTATGTCCTGGTTTAGTCCTGGTTTAGACCTGGTTTAGTCCTGGTTTAGACCTGGTTTAGTCCTGGTTTAGTCCTGGTTTAGTCCTGGTTTAGTCCTGGTTTAGACCTGGTTTAGTCCTGGTTTAGACCTGGTTTAGCCCTGGTTTAGACCTGGTTTAGACCTGGTTTAGTCCTGGTTTAGACCTGGTTATGTCCTGGTTTAGTCCTGGTTTAGACCTGGTTTAGTCCTGGTTTAGACCTGGTTTAGTCCTGGTTTAGTCCTGGTTTAGACCTGGTTTAGTCCTGGTTTAGTCCTGGTTTAGTCCTGGTTTAGTCCTGGTTTAGACCTGGTTTAGTCCTGGTTTAGACCTGGTTTAGTCCTGGTTTAGACCTGGTTTAGTCCTGGTTTAGTCCTGGTTTAGACCTGGTTTAGTCCTGGTTTAGACCTGGTTTAGCCCTGGTTTAGACCTGGTTTAGTCCTGGTTTAGACCTGGTTTAGTCCTGGTTTAGACTTATTTCACTATTGTGTCTGTAAATCCAGATCTGAACATTAATAACAGACAAATCAGGTCCTTCTTTCCCCGAGGTCGCTCCTGTTAGCGTTAGCAACAGGTTTGATTGACAGCGTTGCTAAGCGCCCGCTCCCTGATAAACCAGCTGTGTGGGCGGGGACATGTCTGGATTGGCTCTTTGGTTGCTGTGATACTCGAGGTCAGCGTTTCAAATATGTAACACGTCGCTAAATTCGCCGCTGTACGTGTTAGCCTTGATTAGCTTCGTTTACTTCTTTACACGATCTGTGGGTGAAAAGCTTAACATCGACTCATTTACAAGAAAACGTTGCGCACTTCAGCCTTAAACGTGTCTTAAAAACATGAAAAAACGGAGCGAGTTCATTTTAAACGGGCGGCACGCGGCTTATTTTGACCCGAAGAGCTGCTTACGTATCACGTCTGTGCTGAGGCCCGTCCTGAGTCCGCGGGAGAATGAGAGGAACCAGCTGTGTCCTGCAGAGGCGGAGACGCTTCCTGCTCCCGGACCTCCACGCACAAACTCCACCCTCAAAGGTCACGCACTGGAGCTTTAGCTGGTCAGCACTCGCAAGGACAAGCGCGTGATTGACAGACGGATCAACCAATCAGAGAGAGACGTGCACGTGTTCATGAAATCAAACATGGCGGCTTAGACGCATGGTACAGAGGACAAACGAATAAGAACAACACAAACGAATAAGAACAACACAAACGAATAAGAACAACGCAAACAAATAAGAACAAAGCGAACAAATAAAAACAAAAATTGTGAGTTTCTGTTGTATTTTAATGTGTTCAGTCGTGCGTTCAGTCGTTCGTTCAGTCGTTTGTTCAGTCGTGCATTCAGTTGTTTTTTCAGTTGTGCGTTCAGTCGTGCGTTCAGTCGTTCGTTCAGTCGTGCGTTCAGTCGTTCGTTCAGTCGTTTGTTCAGTCGTGCGTTCAGTGTGCGTTCAGTTGTGCGTTCAGTTGTGCGTTCAGTTGTGCGTTCAGTCGTTCGTTCAGTCGTTCGTTCAGTCGTGCGTTCAGTCGTGCGTTCAGTCGTGCGTTCAGTTGTGCGTTCAGTCGTTTGTTCAGTTGTGCGTTCAGTTGTTTGTTCAGTTGTTTGTTCAGTTGTGTGTTCAGTTGTTTGTTCAGTTGTGTGTTCAGTCGTTTGTTCAGTCGTGCGTTCAGTTGTGTGTTCAGTTGTGTGTTCAGTCGTTTGTTCAGTTGTGTGTTCAGTTGTGTGTTCAGTTGTGCGTTCAGTCGTGCGTTCAGTCGTGCGTTCAGTCGTGCGTTCAGTCGTGCGTTCAGTCGTGCGTTCAGTCGTGCGTTCAGTTGTGTGTTCAGTCCTGTGTTCAGTCCTGTGTCCAATAAAACGTGATTTATTATTTTCAGTATAAATGTATGTGCTCTTGGGGGCCCCCTGGTGGCCTCGGGGCCCTGAGCAGCTGCCCGGTCTGATTATAGTCTGGACCGGCCCTGCTGCTACTACATCCACTACTACTACTACTACTACTACTACTACTACTACTAGCACTACTGCACAGACAGAAGAGCCGTGTTACATAAGTCAGTGTGTGGAGCAGGTGGAGCAGGAAACACCCTCCTCTTCCTCAGTGCATTCCTCTCTCGTCTCAGACTGAAAAAACACAACCATCACACCCCCGACCTCACAGCACACGAACAGCACACAGCACACACTCAGGGGAGTACACGCTGAGGGGAGTACACGCTGAGGGGAGTACACGACGTCAGGGGAGTACACGCTGAGGGGAGTACACGCTGAGGGGAGTACACGCTGAGGGGAGTACACGACGTCAGGGGAGTACACGACGTCAGGGGAGTACACGCTCAGGGGAGTACACGCTCAGGGGAGTACACACTCAGGGGAGTACGCGACGTCAGGGGAGTACACGCTCAGGGGAGTACACGCTCAGGGGAGTACACACTCAGGGGAGTACGCGACGTCAGGGGAGTACACGCTCAGGGGAGTACACGCTGAGGGGAGTACACGCTGAGGGGAGTACACACTCAGGGGAGTACGCGACGTCAGGGGAGTACACGCTCAGGGGAGTACACGCTCAGGGGAGTACACGCTCAGGGGAGTACACGCTGAGGGGAGTACACGCTGAGGGGAGTACACACTCAGGGGAGTACGCGACGTCAGGGGAGTACACGCTCAGGGGAGTACGCGACGTCAGGGGAGTACACGCTCAGGGGAGTACACGACGTCAGGGGAGTACACGCTCAGGGGAGTACACGCTCAGGGGAGTACACGCTGAGGGGAGTACACGCTGAGGGGAGTACGCGACGTCAGGGGAGTACACGCTCAGGGGAGTACACGCTCAGGGGAGTACACGCTCAGGGGAGTACACGCTCAGGGGAGTACACGCTGAGGGGAGTACACGACGTCAGGGGAGTACACGCTCAGGGGAGTACACGCTCAGGGGAGTACACGCTCAGGGGAGTACACGCTGAGGGGAGTACACGCTGAGGGCTTTAACATCAGTAACAAAATACATTTATGAAAAAATACTACAACTCTGTAATGAAACAATGAAATTAAAATTTAGATTTAATTTAGAAACATCAAGATTTAGAGACTTTGGATGAAGAGTTCACACACACGACTATCAGGGTAAAGGATCTGTCTGGAAATGGTCCTGGTTCAGTCCTGGTTTAGTCCTGGTTTAGTCCTGGTTCAGTCCTGGTTCAGTTCTGGTTTAGTCCTGGTTTAGTCCTGGTTTAGTCCTGGTTCAGTCCCGGTTCAGTCCCGGTTCAGTCCCGGTTTAGTCCCGGTTCAGTCCCGGTTCAGTCCCGGTTCAGTCCCGGTTTAGCCCTGGTTTAGTCCTGGTTTAGTCCTGGTTTAGACCTGGTTCAGTCCTGGTTTAGTCCTGGTTTAGCCCTGGTTTAGCCCTGGTTTAGCCCTGGTTTAGTCCTGGTTTAGTCCTGGTTTAGCCCTGGTTTAGTCCTGGTTTAGTCCTGGTTCAGTCCTGGTTTAGTCTTGGTTCAGTCCTGGTTTAGTCCTCGTTTAGTCCTGGTTTAGTCCTGGTTTAGTCTTGGTTCAGTCCTGGTTTAGACCTGGTTTAGTCCTCGTTTAATCCTGGTTTAGTCCTCGTTTAGTCCTGGTTTAGTCCTGGTTTAGTCTTGGTTCAGTCCTGGTTTAGACCTGGTTTAGTCCTCGTTTAGTCCTGGTTTAGTCCTCGTTTAGTCCTGGTTTAGTCCTGGTTTAGTCTTGGTTCAGTCCTGGTTTAGACCTGGTTTAGTCCTCGTTTAGTCCTGGTCCATTGTAAACTGTCTCTTGTTGTTTATTATCGTCTTAACTCCATGAACATGTTTAAGTGAAAGTGAAAGTGAAACTGCACAGACCCAGAGATTCTGTATAAATGTGGATTTCAGATGTTCCACAGCAGATTCACCGTCTCAGCAGGAAAACATCATCTTCACGAGTTTAGATCAACAAATCCACTGAGGACAAAGTTTCCGTAATAAACTTTAAAGCTGCTGCATCACACAGAACTGACCCTTGTAGCTTTAAGTCGAGTTCTACAGCCGTTAGTGCGTCACAAACAGACCTGGAGTTGTGTTTTGTTTCATTTATTATTAGTCTGTAACATCCGCAAAGCTCAAAACGCTCTGTTCCACCTTGTGATGTCATCAAGTGGTAGTTTTTCCAAGTTAACTCCTCCTACTTTTTTACCTTTAGTTTCACTTAGTAGATTTGACACGATTCTAGAAATGAAGGTGTGCGGAGTTTAAAAAAAATAAAAAAATAAAATAAAATACAACGCAGCGGAGCACTTCCTGTATCACCACCCCATGACGTCACCAGGTGGAGCAGAGCGTTTGGAGAGCAGGGTTTGTGTGTTAAACGCGTGTGAACGAAACAAGACGCAACTCCGGTGTAACTCTGCCCCTTTAAGCCGCGCGTAACTCACGTCTAAACTCCATAAATGCATCGGCCAAATGACACAGCGCTGCATTCTGCGCACACATCCCCTTTAATCCGCCTCCTCGCGCTCCAAACGGAAACGCCACTTCTAAAAATAACCCAAACCCGAAGCGGATTTCTGGGTTGGATTTCTGGGACCGGACCCACCTGCCTCCACCGTGTCCGCCAGGTCGTGGTTCGCCGCAGTCCGGGGGAACTCCTTCATTTTACGCGCACTGAGGTTGAGCACCCCGCTGAGCGCCGCCTCCTCCAGCGCGCGCTCCAGTCCGCGGGTGTGCGGCAGGTTTACGCAGACGATGTGCCTCTGGAGCGGGGCAGAGGCGAGCGGGGAGACCGGGGGGCGAGCGGCGCACTCCGGCCCTGACGTCGCCATGGTGAAAGAAACACGAGCATCCAAACCGGGAGTGATCCTGGAGCGGAGGGGGGCGCTGCTCCCTGGGTGGGTGTCCCGGGCCGGGGAGCAGCAGAGCGCGGGGCTGGAGCGCGGGGCTGGAGCGCACAGATCCAGCTCCTCTCGCCGCTGCGCTGGGACTGATGTGTCCGCGCTGCCTCCCACACTGCGCCCGAGAGGAAAAGCTCCACAGCGCGAGCACGAAGCACAGCCCCGCGCACTTCCGCTTTCACAATAAAACAGGACCTGAGCTTTAAATCAGAGCAAAGATGAAACTGTTGTGTTCAGACGTTTCTCCTGTTTCAGTCGTTTCTTCTCGTTGAGATTCTGAAGTTTTATTTGGACTGATTCATGTTTGAGTTTAATCTTTAATCCACTGTTTTCAAGACTCCATTTTGTCGATAAATCCCTGTTTTCACCTCCACTGTGACACGCCCACTGTGACACGCCCACTGTGACACGCCCACTGTGACACGCCCCCTGTGACACTTTACTGTGACGTCCACTCTTCCTTCTCCAGTTTTATTTTCTTAATCGTTGATACTCGTAGATTCTGCAGCGTCGCGTCGTCATTTTGGTACAAATGTTAAACTAAAGTGCTGCTCTAGTGCGACGTGCGTCTGTCCACAGGGGGCGCTGCAGCTACACGACTCTTTCTTATGACGACGTTTACGGCGACGTCGGCTGGACTTGTTTCTTTTATTACATCGTTTCAGATGAATATTGTAAATTATAACAGAGATGAGAACCATAGAGACACAAGCTCAACAGGGCTGATTTAAAGATGCATTATGTAACATTTTGGCTTGTCTCCATGGAGATGTGGTTGCTTCGCCTAGAATGTTTCACAGTTCATGGTAATAGCCGTGGAAACGAGTAGATTGCCTGGTCAGATCAGTGGAGAGGCGAGCGCGCTCACAGTCACAGCAGGATGCAGCTTTGAGGTGTCTTTAGTGATACACCCCCCACCAGGAAAGTTACATGATGAAACTTTTCATGACAACACTCAAGACCCTTAGAATCAGAGCCAATGTACTGCTGTGGCTCAGTGGTACAGCTGACCACATATGCAGGGAAAAAACATGTTCTGGCACATATCATATTTATTTTGTCTTTTTACATGTATTTTTACAAAGTATATTTATGATAATATGACCCCGATATGACCCTGTGTGCCCCTGCATGACCCCAATATGACCCAGATATGACCCTCTATGACCCGTATGACCCCACTATGACCCCATATGACCCCAATATGACCCTGATATGACCCTGTATGACCCTGATATGACCCCATATGACCCCAATGTGACCCTGATATGACCCTGTGTGACCCTGTATGACCCTGTATGACCCCATATGACCCTGTGTGACCCTGTATGACCCTGTGTGACCCTGTATGACCCTGTGTGACCCTGTATGACCCTGTATGACCCTGTATGACCCTGTATGACTCCGTATGACCCTGTATGACCCTGTATGACCCTGTGTGACCCTGTGTGACCCTGTATGACCCTGTATGACCCCATATGACCCTGTGTGACCCTGTATGACCCTGTGTGACCCTGTGTGACCCTGTATGACCCTGTGTGACCCTGTATGACCCTGTATGACCCCATATGACCCTGTATGACCCTGTATGACCCTGTATGACTCCGTATGACCCTGTATGACCCTGATATGACCCCATATGACCCCAATGTCACCCTGATATGACCCTGTGTGACCCTGTATGACCCTGTATGACTCCATATGACCCTGGTATGACCCTGTATGACCCTGTATGACCCAGATATGATCCTCTATGACCCGTATGACCCCACTATGACCCCATATGACCCCAATATGACCCTGATATGACCCTGTGTGACCCTGTATGACCCCGTATGACCCTGCATGACCCTGTATGACCCTGATATGACCCCATATGACCCTGATATGACCCTGTATGACCCTGATATGACCCCATATGACCCCAATATGACCCTGATATGACCCTGTATGACCCTGTGTGTTAAATGGGTCTTTTGTTTGTGTCACTGGTGGAGTTGGTGTAAATTGAATCAGTTTGAAATAATGTGACAATGGTTCATGACAGTCTGTTTTATTTGCATTCACTCACTTCATGGTGGGGACTGGTTTGTGGGAGGAGTCTTGTACAACACCGCCATCTGCTGGTCAAACTGTGGCAACACAAGTTTACACAAGTTATGAAACGGGAAGAAAACAGAGATGATGTTGCTTTGAATATAGAGGCTTATAACAGCAGTGTTCATCTCATTAGTGAAGGTGTTTGGAGTTTAAAAACACAGTGGAGCACTTCCTGTATGAATATTAATGCTCATGTTTGACTTATTCTGAGGCTATTTCAGATGAAGAGCTTCAAAACCACAACAAAACAGGAAGTACTGTCTCTGGTCCTGGTTTAGTCCTGGTTTAGTCCTGGTTCAGTCCTGGTTTAGTCCTGGTAAAGTCCTGGTTTAGTCCTGGTTCAGTCCTGGTTTAGTCCTGGTAAAGTCCTGGTTTAGTCCTGGTTTAGTCCTGGTTCAGTCCTGGTTCAGTCCCGGTTCAGTCCCGGTTTAGTCCTGGTTCAGTCCTGGTTTAGTCCTGGTTTAGTCCTGGTTTAGTCCTGGTTCAGTCCTGGTTCAGTCCTGGTTTAGTCCTGGTTCAGTCCTGGTTTAGTCCTGGTTTAGTCCTGGTTTAGTCCTGGTTTAGTCCTGGTAAAGTCCTGGTTTAGTCCTGGTTCAGTCCTGGTAAAGTCCTGGTTTAGTCCTGGTTCAGTCCTGGTTCAGTCCTGGTTCAGTCCCGGTTCAGTCCCGGTTTAGTCCCGGTTCAGTCCTGGTTTAGTCCTGGTTTAGTCCTGGTTCAGTCCTGGTTCAGTCCTGGTTTAGTCCTGGTTCAGTCCTGGTTTAGTCCTGGTTTAGTCCTGGTTTAGTCCTGGTTTAGTCCTAGTTCAGTCCTGGTTTAGTCCTGGTTTAGTCCTTGTTTAGTCCTGGTTTAGTCCTGGTTCAGTCCTGGTTTAGTCCTGGTTTAGTCCTGATTTAGTCCTGGTTTAGTCCTGGTTCAGTCCTGGTTTAGTCCTGGTTCAGTCCTGGTTCAGTCCTGGTTTAGTCCTAGTTCAGTCCTAGTTTAGTCCTAGTTCAGTCCTGGTTTAGTCCTGGTTTAGTCCTGGTTTAGTCCTGGTTCAGTCCTGGTTTAGTCCTGGTTTAGTCCTGGTTCAGTCCTGGTTTAGTCCTGGTTCAGTCCTGGTTTAGTCCTGGTTTAGTCCTGGTTCAGTCCTGGTTTAGTCCTAGTTCAGTCCTGGTTTAGTCCTGGTTTAGTCCTGGTTTAGTCCTAGTTCAGTCCTGGTTTAGTCCTGGTTTAGTCCTGGTTTAGTCCTGGTTTAGTCCTTGTTTAGTCCTGGTTTAGTCCTAGTTCAGTCCTGGTTTAGTCCTGGTTTAGTCCTGGTTCAGTCCTGGTTCAGTCCTGGTTTAGTCCTGGTTTAGTCCTGGTTCAGTCCTGGTTTAGTCCTGGTTTAGTCCTGGTTCAGTCCTGGTTTAGTCCTGGTTCAGTCCTGGTTCAGTCCTGGTTTAGTCCTGGTTCAGTCCTGGCTTAGTCCTAGTTCAGTCCTGGTTTAGTCCTAGTTTAGTCCTGGTTTAGTCCTGGTTTAGTCCTGGTTCAGTCCTGGTTCAGTCCTGGTTCAGTCCTGGTTTAGTCCTAGTTCAGTCCTGGTTTAGTCCTGGTTTAGTCCTGGTTCAGTCCTGGTTCAGTCCTGGTTTAGTCCTGGTTTAGTCCTGGTTCAGTCCTGGTTTAGTCCTGGTTTAGTCCTGGTTCAGTCCTGGTTTAGTCCTGGTTCAGTCCTGGTTTAGTCCTGGTTTAGTCCTGGTTCAGTCCTGGTTTAGTCCTAGTTCAGTCCTGGTTTAGTCCTGGTTTAGTCCTGGTTTAGTCCTAGTTCAGTCCTGGTTTAGTCCTGGTTCAGTCCTGGTTTAGTCCTGGTTTAGTCCTGGTTTAGTCCTGGTTTAGTCCTGGTTTAGTCCTAGTTCAGTCCTGGTTTAGTCCTGGTTTAGTCCTTGTACTCTGTACTATATATTACTCAAGTAGAAGTAAAAGTACGGGGCCTTAAAAGTGTCAGAAAAGTCCAGTTTTATTCCAAAGTGAGTCCAGTAAATGTACTTGAGTAAATGTAACTGAGTACTACCCACCTCTGCTGCCCATAGATACTTATTGTACATAATGGAGTTTACTGTACAAGTATTTATGATGTTCAAAGTATATTGTGATATTTTTCACATGTATTTTAGTTCCACTTGTGTATCTAACTGGCCTATTTAAATCCTTATTTATCTGGAACAGTTTGGACTTTTTGTCTGTCCTTTGCTGTTACAACACTGCAATTTCCCCACTGAGGACAAACAAAGGTTTTCTTATTTGATTGATTTTATTGATTTTCTTGTACAGATTGATTTGTGAATGTGTTTGTGATTGAAAAGTCCCATGATATAACAGAATGACTTTGACATTTACAGCAGAGACTTACATACACTTACATTACATGAGGAACAACATTGGAATTGAAAGTGTAAATCAAGTTCAAAGTTCAAAACAGATGTAAATGTAGATGTCAAATATGTAGAGTCTGAGTTTAGTTTTGCAGTAACAGTATGAACACTATTAGTCTGCAGAATTCAAAGGAAACAGTGAAGAGATGCTGTGTTCCATCTGCAGTCCCTGAGACATACAAAAACACACACTACACAAACAGTACAGTTATGTCATGATAAAAACACTAGAATGACACTAATCAACTCAATATTGTGGAAAATGGCCTGTTTTATTAGATCAGGATTTTGTCATGATTTGAACTCTCCCCATGTCATATTTGATCAAGTTTAGAAAAGTTTGACAAAATAACTCACATTTCAACACAAAAATAGTCAATAGTCAAATTAGTCAAATATAAAAGGCACAAATTTGATCAAACTGTGGAGAACAAAGCTGCTATTTCAGTTTAGGGAAATGTGCAGTGGCTCCAGGGAAACCAATCCAGACCCCAGTGTAGAGAGGCCGAGTGAACCTGGTCTGGACTCTGTGGAGGAGGCTCATGGTACTTTCAGAGACGCTGTAAAACGCCAAAACCCCTGCACTGTGGTCCAGGTAAACCCCGATTCTGGACCCGACCGGACCTGAGACCTGGGACTGGACTTTGTTAAACCAAAATGAAGGACTGGTTTTGTCACAGATTAAGGCCCAGGATTTATCATTGTCTCCAAATCCACATTCAGCAGAGTTTCCTTTCCTCTGAATCTCTCTGTATGAAACTGCTATATCAACCCACTCCCCGCTCCACTCCACCTCCCAGTAACAGCGGCCCGTCAGACTCTCTCTGCTCAGGACCTGCTCCCAGACACTGAATCTGTCTGGATGATCTGGATAACTCTGGTCTTTACTCATACATGTTACTCTTCTGTTTCCATCAGACAGAGACAGTCTGGTGTAAACTGTGTTTGTGTCCAGAGTGATTTCTGTAGAATAATATAAGAAGTCCTCTCTGGAGCTGAGTTCATCTGGTGCCAGTAAAACCTGGACTGGACTCAGAGTGAGCTGGAGTGTGTCCCTGAGCTTGGACACAGCTCTGGTCACTTCCTCAAAGTATCCCCGGTCCCCTGTGTGAATGGTGGCTGGCTCTGTGCTCTGTGTGTGTGGGGACAGTGAAGCGTAGCGCTGTATAAACTGGTTATGATCCTGGGTGAGGTCCAGTGTGTCCAGCTCAGAGAGGCTCCTCTTCAGCCCCCTCACGTCCTGCTGCAGTTGGTCCTGGAGCTCTTGGACTCGGCTCAGTTGGGTGTCCTCCTGGGAGCGGATCTGCTGCTCCACTTCAGAGCGTCTTTTGTCCAGGAGAAGGGCCATGTCTCTGAAGCTGTCGTTGCTGCGCTGCACTGCTGTCTGGGCAGAGCTCCTGATGTCCTGGGCCTCCTGTTGGAGCCTCTTCAGGTCTGTCTCTTTGTGCTGGAGGCTCTGGAGCAGCAGGGCCCTCCTGGCCGGCAGCTCTGCCTGCCTCTGAGCCCTCTCTGAGGCAGAGGACACTATGTCATGACCCTTATGTTGGTCCACAGAGCAGAGGTAACAGAGGAGCTGCTGATCTGTGACGCAGAACATCTTCTTCACTTCGTCGTGTTGAGAGCAGATGTTTTCCTGGAGCCTGTGAGACGGCGCCACCAGCTGGTGTTTCTTTAAAGCTGCAGCTTCATAATGAGGCTGTAGGTGGCGCTCACAGTAAGAGGCCACACACTGCAGACAGGACTGGACAGCTCTCAGCTTCCTCCCAGTGCACACATCACAGGACACATCCTCAGGTCCGGCATAGCAGAGGGCAGCAGGGGGCGCTGTCTTCTTCATCTGCTCTACTAAACCTGCTAACATGATGTTTTTACCCAGGGCAGGCCTGGGGCTGAAGCTGAGGCGACATTCAGGACAGCTGTAGAGCTGCTTCTCGTCCTCTTGGTCCCAGTGCTGTTGGACACAGTTCCTGCAGTAGCTGTGTCCACAGGGAATAGTCACAGGATCCTTCAGTAGATCCAAACACACGGAGCAGGAAAAGGCTTCTTGGTCGAGTGCTTTCTGCGCCATCTCTCCTGGATCAGAAACAGTTTGACTTGGACAGAAGTGAAACTTAAGAGTGAGAGCTGCACCCACAGCTCTGTGTGGAGGAAGCAGGAAGCCACGCCTCTTAAAGGCACACACACATGTTTTATCAGAGTTCAAAAGAGACTGTGTGAGCAGTTTACAGTCACACACACAGGGTCATTGGGCACAAGTCAAACTATACAAAAGAGAATCAAAGAGGAACAAAGTGTAAAGGATCAGTGTAGTGCCACAGTGCTTTGGTGTGAGGAGGCAGGCTTTATAAACTTATCAACAAACACCACCTTCATCAGGCTCTTTCTTTATTGGTTTAGTCCTGGTTTAGTCTCGGTCTAGACCAGTTGGCCGTTGTACTGGTTAATACCTCAATACTTTTCTGTGTCTAGTTACTATTACACTTTTAGTGCAGTACAATGACGTGTCAAATGAAATAATTCTATATATGTATCATATTTAATCCAGATGGAGCAGCTCAAATGAGTCTTGTTCAAATGCAGTTTCTTGTTTAATGCAGCACATTCTAGGGTCGAGTCACGAATAGAAATGACACAATGGTTATGATTCAAAATAAATAACACCTTTATTTTGTGAAATGAATGTGTTGAAATCATGAATTTAAAGTGCCATAAAAGTTGTTCCTTGTTCCAAACCAAGTCTGAATTGTAAAAACATGAAAACCTGTTCCACTCGTTCCACTCGTCTAACACTGAGGTTGAGCTGTTACAGGAGGTTGGGCTCCGTCACCTGCTTGTCACTATGGAGATGTTCCACAGTTTGGCATTAAACTTGTCAAGCTTGTATTTAAAAATGCATTCTAACTGTGAGATGGCTCTGCTCTCCACAGATCTGACCTGTAACTTGGCCTGGCTGATATGAATATGGATCATTTGTTTATTTGAGAATCTGGTTGAGTTTTGGACCATTGTGCAGGTCAGTTTATGAATAATAAGTCTGGTTTTATAAAAGACAAAAAGTGAGTTTTGAGATGATCATTTTGTTTGTGTTTGAATCTAAAATGAGAAACGATAAAGGCTCTTACAGTGAGAGCAGCTCGTGTTCCTGTGGATTTGTGTGTGTTCAAAATCTCTCACTGCATTTTACTCAAACATTCAATAAACTATTTTTGTTTAAAGTTGTTTGACTTTGTGCTGTTCCCAAATCCCTCACCTGACCACATTCACCAGTAGAGGGCAGTGTCCAACTTTGAACCAGTCAAGGAGAATGTGTTATTTTCAAGTACCAGTACTCTTACTCGAGTAAAAGTTGTGGTTCCTCTTCCCTCTGTGAGTCTAAAGTGACTGGAGCTTTATGTGGACAATATGAAATGATCTGAACTTTTGTGTTTCTTGCTCCAAATTTCGTGTCTAAAGTTCCGTGATCAGTTTGAGTGTTTTTAATGAAGAGTCCACAGCCAATCCTCTGTCAGGAAAAGCATGAGGTCTGGAGGAAGACATTTGAGTGTTTTTGAATTAAAATCACATCATTCACATAAATAATATAAAAAGATGAACATTTTAACTTGTTTATAATACGTTCAAATAAAATAACTCTTGATGAGGGCTGGTTTGAATACTTTGTGGATCTCCTCAATCCCACCGTCGTGTCTTTTGAGGAGGAAGCAGAGACTGAGGACTTGGACTGAGACTCGTCCATGGCCTTGGCTGAAGTCACTGAGATGGTTCAAGCTCCTCGGTGGCTCCAGGGGTTCCATTAGATCTGTCCTGAGTATCTTAAGTCTGTGGATGTTGTGGGTCTTGGTTGACACGTCGGGGACAGAACCTCTGGACTGTCAGGCCGGGGTGGTGCTCCTTCTGTTTCTTTATCTTTATTTATACAGGGAAACACAATGAGAACACTCGGGCTCTCGTTTCATGGAGTTTAAAATACAATACGAGCAGAAAAAACAACTAAATAAAGCAGCAGGTCCATATAAAACATTAAAAACAGGAGCAGGTGTGGGTAAAAACGTTTGTTACCAGATTATTTTATTGGATTTGTGTCACCAACATATCCAGTTTTGCTTTTCCTTGGCGTATGTTTCCTTTTTGTGAAGCCAAACGCATGTCTGTGTACATTTTCATTATATGTATTAATACAAATATTTAAGGCCATATCAGGGTCGGGGAATGCTGATGTTAACCTGATCTCACTATAACACAGGTCACAGATGAAGGAGCTCATTCAAATGTTTATATGATCTTCTGACCTTTAAACATGTGCTTTGTTCACTTTTGTATTTCAACTGCATCATATTTACTAAAATCAGGTGAGAAAAACATCTTTTGCCTCATAATTATGGGGTTTGTTTGTTATTACATCAATGAGTGTGTCTTTATTTACATTTCTAGGGTCAGGTCTAGTTGGAAAAGACATTAACTGAGTGAGATTTAGGCCAAAGGTCTGTCAAAGTTTCAGACTCTTTCTCCAGCCAGTTCATGTTCATCCACTGGTCCCTGGTTTATCTCAGCGTCACGTTCTAAAAATAACCCACAACAGATGAAATCCATGAAGTATCAGCTTTATTTTTTACATTATTCTCTCTGTTTTTGGCTGTAAAACCCCTCACCACACACTTTATACACTTTTCTCACACAGGCGTTAACATTTTCTCACATTTCTCTCTCGTTTAAACTCTCTCAAAGTTCAAACCTTCGTAGGCGTCTTTGTCGGTGCAGAACGTTTCATCGACATTGTGGGTTTTGTCGGGGAGAAAACAAATTGCAAACGTACAGCACTTCAGAGTCACACTGAGATCCAACGTTTATGTAAATTTGTCTGAACACATTCTGTACTGGACAGGAGACACGGCACGGAGGAGACTGATGGACAATGGTCTACAGTCCAACAGCCAATCAGGACGCACGGCACAATGGTCTACAGTCCAACAGCCAATCAGGACGCACGACACAATGGTCTACAGTCCAACAGCCAATCAGGACGCACGGCACAATGGTCTACAGTCCAACAGCCAATCAGGACGCACGACACAACGGTCTACAGTCCAACAGCCAATCAGGACGCAGCACACAATGCATGCTCATACACTAAAAAAAAAAAAAAAAAACATGCAACATTTCACTAAAAATAAATCCGCGAAACAGCAAGACCAAGAAAAGTGAAGGCGACATATCGAGGGACTATATCGCCCATTATCAGGACCTCATAAAGTTCCTGTTTAGAAAGCATCATGAACAGATCATTAAGAGCATTTTTAGGGGCTGAACGTGAAGATAAACATCAGCAATAGTCTTTTTTTTATGAGGATCATTTACATAACAGAGACAGATATTAAAAACATTTATGCTTTGAACAGAAGAACACAAGCTCCACAGACAGGTGATCTTTGACATAAACACCACCTCCTTTAGACCTGCCTGTCACAACTAAACCTTTAGAGTTTTCAGTATTGATTTCCTTATCACTTATTTTATTTGAGCCAGTTTCAGAAAACATAAATATATCTGTGTCTGTTTGATCTGCTCAGATTTTAATGTAACAAATCTATTTAGATAAGATTCTTCGTACATTCATGTGTATAATTCACAGTCCCTTCCTTGTTTTGAAGTTTTGCACATCAGACAGGCCTAGTTTATCAAGGATAACAGCTTTTTTGTGTTTGATTGGGATTTGACGCCTGGGAATTAGGTTTGTTAGTGATACTGATGTCAACCACCTTGCATGACCTCTGATAATTTCTTTCATTTCTACAGGATATTCTATGTGAAATATGCACATTAATGTGTTTTAATGTGGAATCAAAGCCAGTGGGTTTTGTCAAAGAGTCTCCTGAGATGCTCTTTATCCTTTGTGTAAGGAGTCAGTCGGCCTTTTAGGTGCAGACTCCAGCGTCAGTTTGATATTGTCACTCAACGGTTTTTCCGGTCTGATTTAAATGACATCGCGGGTAAACAGATTATTCCTTTTCCAGAATCCACAAAATATATCCACGAAGGGAACACCAAGAGCACTGCAGTAACCCTTCAGCCAGACGTGAAGTTGGCAGATCCGACTAAATACATGTCACCGAAACTGAGACATGGAATTGGACCAGACATTACACATTGTTTTCCCGACTTTAGGCTGCAGATTGGCTGACTGCATCCCACCGCCGCATCTACTTCATCCATCAAGGCGATGGAGATGGACTTGAATTTTCCCACTGTCACCACCGAGACAAGGAGCTGGTCATGAGACCCACTCTGGGCTTGAGTCAGTAAAGAGATTCTGTTTTCTAGTTCTGTCATCGTCGTTTCCAAGTGCAGCTGTCACAGTGCGTGAAGCCGTCCAGTGACAAGTTAAAACTCAAGCAGTAAAAAAGATGACATGTAAAAAATGGTGACCATTAAACAGATGTGATCAAATCTGTATTAAAACATTTAAAAAATTTCCATGCAAGGGCCCCAAAAAGGACCCCCCAGGGTTGAGCTGACTTGAGACAGACTGATAGTGGATCGACACTGTTATGTGCCAGTTGGTCCAGGGGGGGGTGACACGCAACGAATTGATGTTACAGCCGGGCGTAGAACAAAACGGGAGCGTGGAGACGTGGTCAAACAATCATAAAGTAAATTTATTATTGCAAAAAAGTGCTCAAAAAGTGAATACAGATTAAACAACTAGATAATACAAAAACAAGATACAAACAACTCAAAAATGCGGCAGCGGAGGACCCACTGGTTGCTGGTGTGGTGCGCAGCTCCAGGCTTTGATATCCAGTGTTGATTGTTGAGCCGCTCCAAGTGCGGCTCAGCCGGTGTGTGGATCTGTGCAAATTGAGGCAAGACCAAAACCGGACTAGTCCGTAACACTTCCCCCCATAAAAACAGAGACTACACCCCCTTAGATCAAAACCCCCCCCTTTTTTTTAGAAGGATACAAGTCTCCATCACCACACAATGCCTGGTGGTGATGTGAATCCTTGAACACACACATTCAAAATTAAGTGATCGGCCACAATGCAGATGTTCACAGCAAAAGGATATAGGTGCGTTCAAGCGGTGATGGTGGTCCGCAGTCTCGCGCGAGGGCATCACCCACAACATGTTTTTTTCCTCCTCTTATGTTGGATAGTGATGTTATAGCCTTGGCCAGCAGTGCTCACCGCATCAGCCGCTGGGTCTGGTTATACATCTGATCTAGAAACACAAGGATGCTGTGGTGGACAGCAGACGCAGGACATAGTGGCGCCGGTGGTATCACCTGGTCTGGCTTGCCTTCAGACTGGCAGGTGCTACAGGTTTTCCAGAAACTAACCACATCACCTTTTGGATCAGGCCTGAAAAAGTGCTGACATGGTTATAGGTTTTAGGAACCCACTTTTGCCTCAACTTTCTGTCAGTGAAGAATTGATTCTTGTCATCTGGATTCTCTAAAACAGAAAAACACTTGCTTAAAGTGGCATCAGACTTTTCAGCTTTATGGAGAGCCTCACGGGTTAGTGGTAGAGAAACTGTCCTCTCCTCAGAAACAAAAGCTTAAAAAATACACAAATTTGGCCCAATGGGTGGACAGGTAGTGCCAACACCTGTATGAACAGCAGGGACAGTTCTAATAAGACCAGCACCTTTCAGTTTTGACATGGTTTGTTTATGTTTTAACACGTCACATTCAGCTATAAGGTGACCAAATTTCTGACAATAAAAGCATTTCTTAGGCTTGGTACTGGATCGAAAGTTTGAATGAACAAGTTTATGGCTTGATTTTTGGAATGGACTCGTGCGTAAAAGCAGCTTTGTGCGCCAAAGCAAACACGTCTGCTAAGATCGCGGCTTGCTGGAGCGTAGTTACTTTTACTTCACCTTACTAATTTAAATAACCGATAATACGCTCAGGAAGACAGTTTTTAAAATCTTCAATCAGAAGCAGCTCACACAGAGGCACAAACGTGCTGACTTTACTCACGGAGCACCATCGGTCAAACAACAAGCTCTTTTCGTGAGCAAAATCCACAAAACTCTGACCGAATGATTTTATAAGCCCCCTAAAACATTGTATGCTTCGGGCACAAGCTCATAAGCACGCAAGATTGTACTTTTTAGTTTGTCATAATTTAAACTGTCAGAAATGGACACTGACGCACAGGCTTCTAAACCTTTTCCGCTTAATTTATATTGCAGCAAAGTAGCCCATACATCTCTAAGCCAGTGTAACGCGGACACAATGCACTCAAAAGTGCCGAAGTAGGATTCTACCTCGCTGTCACGGAAAACCGGGACAAGCTGGATGTTTTTGGTTACATCAAACGCATCGCGCGGACTGACCACAGTGTCTTGCTCCATAACAGAACCCCCCGCGTGCAGTTGTAATTGCCACATTTTAAAAGCAAATTCAGCTTCTAACTTTCAATTCCACCTCCCTAGCGAGGGCAGCTTCCAACTCGATTCAGCTCAATTTCACGTCTGAGCTGGAACTCCCGCTCTTTTTCTTGCTTCTCACTTTTGAGACGCACAATACGTACAGTGACACGGGCATCTCTAGGGGAGGATTCTGCACCCGATCCTCCAGATGAAGTTCACAACTTTTCCTTTTTCTCAAACACATTCGGAGAGACTACCTGCGGCGGCAGTGTCAAGGCGCCCTCCAAACCAAGATGCACCGGGGACACCACTGCATCAGCCGCGGTCTCTTCCCCGCCAACAAATTCACCAGAGTCAGGTAGGACTAAAAACCCAACTAAAACAGCCAGTACAGTCTCCCTCAACTCTCCCACACGTGAACTAACAGAGAAAGGAATATCATAATGTTTGGCGATGTCAATCAAATCACATTCTACAAGAATTTAACACATCCAGTGTCGGGTTAGCCACAAACACTTTCAAACAGACGGTAGCCATCACTCACCGGACGACGAAAATCAGTGCTGATCCGGATCACAGCTGATCACACTCACAGCTGAGCGACACCTGTTTCCAATTGAGCCGCGCATCTGAAGGAGTCACCTGCGCGCGCACTCACACACGCTCCACACACACCGTCCACCACGGAATAAAAGAGGGGTTAAGGCGCAACAATTACAATAGCCACAATTGCACACAACAAAAATTAATCCCAGATACCTATTCTGTAAAACTAAACCTAGTCTATCTTCTGGGGTTTTCTGAGCTGGAGGCCACTGTGAAGAACCAAACGGAGAATGCACTCCACCCAGGATTCACCCCGAAAAAAATAAACTAAATCAAAAAATGGGTGCCCGATGGAATGGCTAAAATAAATTCACCAAGCTGAACACCCCCTAGTCTAAACTGGGATAAATGCGTAAATTAAAAAATGTGCAGGCTATACACAAAGTCACCCATACCACACCACCAGAGCACACACACAACCACAATCACACACATTCCCAAAAATGCTCTACATACCACAGAGATGAGCCCCCAAGTTGTTACGTGCCAGTTGGTCCAGGGGTGGTGACACGCAACGAATTGATGTTACAGCCGGACATGGAACAAAACGGGAGCATGGAGACGTGTTCAAACAATCATAAAGTAAATTTATTATTACAAAAAAGTGCTCAAAAAGTGAACACAGATTAAACAACTAGATAATACAAAAACAAGATACAAACAACTCAAAAATGCTGCAGCGGAGGACCCACTGGTTGCTGGTGTGCTACGCAGCTTTTATATCCAGTGTTGATAGTTGAGCCGCTCCAAGTGCGGCTCATCCGGTGTGTGGATCTGTGCAAATTGAGGCAAGACCAAAACCGGACTAGTCCGTAACAGACACACTCCATCCTCCTCCAGCAGGTGTGTGTTGCGGGTTCAAGCGTTAAAATCTGGGCACCCAGTGGTTAAAAATAATAATCCTGATAAAAACAGAGTTGAGAACTGCAACATTCTTTGTTGGATTTTAAAAATGTCTTTGGAAATGAGAAATAATAAACTTACTGGCAACAAAAGACGCTGACGCATGTGCAAATGTAAGGATGAAGGCCAATGCAAGAAATCAATAACATCTGCAGTATTTTACCATCTAAAAAACATTCCAAAAATCAAAGGTTTACTGTCAAAACCAGACTTATCCTGCATTTGTGTCCAGTAGGTTAGACGACTGTAACGTCCTGCTCACTGGCCTCTCCAAACGAGTCTTAAGACAGAACAGAACATCCAGAACATCCAGAACCCTGCTGCTCAGGTCCTGACTAGAACAGGGAAGTACGTCACTGTCATGATCCCTGTTGTCCTCCTGTGCTGTGCTCCCTCCTCCCTCACCTGCCTGTTTCCGGAGCTGGGCGGAGTCCTGGCTCCTCCCGCGTGCACCTGTAAACCATCTATGCAATCAACACCACCTGCTGTGGATAAGAGGAGTCAGGACCAGACACTCGGCACCGGAACGTCCGCGTGTTACACGTGAATGCTACTGCTTGGCTTTGTATCTTGGTGTTTTGTGAACCTTTTGATTCATGTGGATTTTTGCCCTTCTCCAGACCTCCGCCCGAGGACCAGCTCCGGACCCCCCGCGTCTGCACCTGCACTCCTACCCTGGTATGGTCTCATGTTGTCCTCGTCCTTGCACTCGTGTCTCCCTGATCCCGGACCCCCACCCACGCTCCCCAGCACCTGTGGATCCACGAACTATGTTAAAGCACTACTCTGTGAAGCACTCTCGTTCCCCAGCTCTTGGATTAATGAACTTTGATTACTGCTTGCACATTTCTGTGAATAAATCACTGTTAAACCTTCATGAGTCGCACAGTTTTGGTCCCTCCGTCTTGCTGGTTACGACATAATGTTCCAGCCAGAAATGGACCAAGCGGACTCTAGACCAGACTCGACGTTTCAACAGGCGTTTACTCACCATGGTGACGTGCTCGGACAGCACGAGCAGACTATCCGGACCCTGTTGGAGCACAGTCAGTCTCTCGCGCAGCAGGTGACGCAGCTCGGGAATCAGGTCGCCACGCTGCTTGCACACCTGCCCTCCGCAGCCGCCGCTGAATCGGCTCCACCGCCCTGTCCTCCGGCATCTTGGAGCACCGATTCGGACCCATATGCAGGTCAGCCAGGCCTCTGCTGGGGCTTCCTTTTCCAGTGCCTATCCATGTTCCAGCAATGTCCAGCCCGGAGGCCAAATTCTCCAATTCAGCCTTGGACAGTACAGACTTTGAAACATTTCTGACTGATTTTAAGTTGGTTTTCAGCCATCCCCACTACCAAGCCGATGCCGCCTCCCGCCTGCTAGGAATAACCCAGGGGTCCAGGTCAGTGGCGGACTTCACCATAGAATTTTGGACATTAGCTGCTGAAGTGGATTGGTCGGATAGTGCGCTCAAGGCCGTGTTTTCCAGAGGACTTAATGAGACTTTAAAGGATGAATTAGCTTCACGGGACAAGCTCCCCGACCTGAGAGATTTGATCACGCTAGCCAACCGCATAGACAATCGGTTACAGGCTCGTCGGCGGGAGGCTCATCATTCCCCTGCTCAGACCATGGTTTGCCCCCCGTCACCGGCTTCGGAGGAGCCCATACAGATCGGGAGAGTGCACCTTTCTGCCGAGGAGCACATGCGACGCCGCATGACAGGGGAGTGTTTCTATTGTGGAGTTAGGGGGCATTTTGTTGCCTCCTGCCCGGTCCAGCCAAAAGGGAAGGGTCCACCAGTAGCCCTGGGAGTACTGGTGGGTCAGTCGCACATCCCAGCCCACAACAATAGACTTCTGCTCCCGGCCACCCTCTGCATCCGCTCGGACACCTTATCTGTCCAGGCCGTTGTTGACTCCGGGGCCGAAGAGGATTTTATTGACCGGCAGCTGGCAGAGCAGTGGGGAATCTGCCTGGAGCCTCTGGATCACCCCCTCACTTCTCGTGCCCTCAATGGACTGCTCTTAGCTCACGTCACCCACATGTCATGGAACCTATTACTATGCTTTTATCTGTGAATCACCGTGAAATCCGTAGATTACATGTCATCGCCACCCCTTCCTCACCACTGGTTCTGGGCTTTCCCTGGCTTAGGGCCCACAATCCGGTCATTGACTGGACCCGGGGAAAGATAGCGGGGTGGAGTTCCGCCTGTCATGCGGGTTGCTTGCGGTCAGCCCTATCTCCTGTGGGGGGAGCTTCCCCGTCTAGTGACCCTGTCCCGAAGGCACCTGACCTATCTCTGTTCGGGAGGAATACCACGACCTCCGGGATGTTTTTAGTAAGGACCGGGCCCTCTCCCTGCCACCTCATCGCCCCTACGATTGTGCCATTGATCTCCTGCCCGGTGCTCCCATATCCACAAGCCGCCTGTACAACCTGTCTCAGCCCGAGAGAGAGACCATGGAGCGGTATATTCGGGACTCATTGGCCGCAGGTATAATCCATGCGTCCTCTTCCCCGGTGGGGGCAGGGTTCTTCTTCGTGGCCAAGAAGGACAAGACCCTGCGCCCATGCATAGACTATAGAGGCCGCAATGAAATAACTGTTAAAAATAAGTACCCTTTTCCCCTTATTGACTCGGCTTTTACCCCTCTCCATGGCGCACCATATTTTCTAAATTGGACTTGCGCAATGCTTACCACCTGGTGCGGGTGAGGGAAGGGGATGAGTGGAAAACGGCCTTTAAGACTCCTCTTGGTCATTTTGAATATTTGGTCATGCCCTTTGGACTCACTAATGCCCCCACAGTGTTTCAAGCCCTAATTAATGATGTCCTCCATGATTTTTTGAACCAGTTTGTTTTTGTGTACCTAGATGACATACTAATCTTTTCCAAGTCTTTGCAGGAACACAGACAGCATGTTCACCAGGTCCTGCAGCGGTTGTTGGAGAATAAACTGTTTGTAAAAGCCGAGAAATGTGAGTTCCACGATGACCAGGTTAATTTCCTGGGTTTCATAGTGGGACAGGGCCAGGTAAAAGCTGATCCGGAAAAGATCAAAGCTGTGAGTGACTGGCCAACCCCTACCAACCGCAAACAACTTAGGAGATTCATAGGCTTTGCGAACTTTTATAGGAGATTTATCAGAGACTTTAGCCGAGTTATTTCCCCTCTCACCAGACTCACTTTTCCTGCCCAACCATTTTCCTGGTCCCCTGAGGCTCAATCGGCCTTTGACAAACTAAAAGACTTATTTACCTCTGCCCCTATCCTGCACCAGCCTGACCCTTCCCGGCAGTTCATTGTGGAAGTGGACGCCTCCGACACCGGGGTGGGGGCGGTGCTCTCTCAGAGGTTTGATCCACTCAATCGTTTATTCCCTTGTGCTTTCTTCTCTCTCTCTCTTCTCCAGATTGCGAGCTGCTCGCCGTCAAACTGGCCCTGGGGGAGTGGCGTCACTGGCTGGAGGGGGCGAAGCTACCCTTTCTGGTATGGACTGATCATAAGAAACTTTCGTACATTCAATCTGCTAAACGTCTTAACTCCCAAGGTCGCTGGTCCCTTTTTTTAGCCGACTCTCACTTACCGCCCGGGGTCCCGCAATGTGAAGCCTGATGCCCTCTCCCGCCAGTTCGCCCAAGAGGAAGTAAACTCCGCTCCTGAAACTATCATTCCCTCATCCCGTGTCATTGCTGCTCTCCACTGGGAGATAGAGGACTTGGTACGGGAGGCCCAGCGTGATGACCCCGACCCAGGTAACACTCCTCCCGGCACATTATTTGTCCCCGACTCTGTCTGCTCTCAGGTACTGCAATGGACTCATGGTTCCCGTTTTGCCTGCCACCACGGAGCCTCCCGCACCCTTTCCCTGCTGAGGCGGCATTTTTGGTGGCCCACTATGGACAGAGACACCAGAGCCTATGTCTCCGCCTGTCAGGTGTGTGCCCGGGGGAAGTCCTCCCACTCGCCTCCGTCTGGTCTGCTGCATCCGCTTCCTGTCCCGAGCCGGCCTTGGTCCCACGTGGCGGTGGACTTTGTTACCGCCCTTCCCCTATCTCAGGGTAACACAGTAATTCTAACTGTTGTGGATCGTTTTTCAAAAGCAGCTCACTTTATTGCCTTGCCTAAACTCCCGACTGCTAAGGAGACAGCTGATCAACTCACTCACTCACGTTTTCCGATTAAATGGCGTTTCCACAGACATTGTGTCAGACAGGGGGACCCAATTCACCTCCCAGGTCTGGTGCGTCTTTTGTGAAGGACTGGGGGCCTCGGTTAGCCTTAACTCTGGGTTTCATCCCGAATGCAATGGACAGACCGAGCGCGCAAACCAGGATCTGGAGATGGCTCTACGCTGCGTGGTCTCCGCCAATCCATCCGCCTGGAGCACCTTCCTTCCGTGGATAGAATATTCGCATAACTCGCTGGTGAGTTCCGCCACTGGAGTTTCTCCTTTTCAGGCCTCTCTGGGTTACCAACCACCGCTCTTCCCATCTGAGGAGAGAAACCTGGCGGTGCCGTCTGTTCAGCACCACCTCCAGCGCTGTCGTCGGGTCTGGAGGAAGACTCGGGCCGCACTCCTCCAATCTGAAACTCGCACCAAGAGGGCGGCCGACCGTCGTCGTGTTCCAGCCCCTAAGTATTCCCCTGGCCAGTCTGTGTGGCTGTCCGCCCAGAATATTCCACTTAAGACCAATTCACGCAAGCTCTCTCCATGCTTCCTCAGCCCGTTCAAGATTAACAGACTCATCAATGACTCCGCAGTTCAGCTCCAACTTCCTTCATCCCTTCGCATTCACCCCACTTTTCATGTGTCCCAGATCAAGCCTGTCCAAAGCAGTGACCTATGCCCTCCTTCTGATCCCCCTCCTCCCGCCTGACTCGTTGACGGCCACCCAGCCTTCTCCGTCCGGCGGCTCATTGATGTCCGCCGGAGGGGTAGGGGGCTACAGTACTTGGTCGACTGGGAGGGATATGGACCCAAAGAGTGCTCGTGGGTGCCCAGGGCGCGTATCCTTGACCCTGACCTGGTCAGGGAGTTTCACCGTGCTCACCCGGACAAGCCTGGGGGTCCACCGGGAGGTGTCCCTTGGGGGGGGGGGGGGGGGGTACTGTCATGATCCCTGCTGTCCTCCTGTGCTGTGCTCCCTCCTCCCTCACCTGCCTGTTTCCGGAGCTGGGCAGAGTCCTGGCTCCTCCCGTGTGCACCTGTAGCCCATCTACGCAATCAACACCACCTGCTGTGGATAAGAGGAGTCAGGACCAGACACTTGGCGCCGGAACTTCCGCGTGTTACACATGAATGCTACTGCTTGGCTTTGTATCTTGGTGTTTTGTGAACCTTTTGATTCATGTGGATTTTTGCCCTTCTCCAGACCTCCGCCCGAGAACCAGCTCCGGACCCCCTGCGTCTGCACCTGCACTCCTACCCTGGTATGGTCTCATGTTGTCCTCGCCCTTGCACTCGTGTGTCTCCCTGATCCCGGACCCCCACCCACGCTCCCCAGCACCTGTGGATCCACGAACTATGTTAAACTATTGCACTACTCTGTGAAGCACTCTCGTTCCCCAGCTCTTGGATTAATGAACTTTGATTACTGCTTGCACATTTCTGTGAATAAATCACTGTTAAACCTTCGTGACTCACGCAGTTTTGGTCCCTCCGTCTTGCCGTCTTACATGTGTCTTGTGATCAGGTCTAAAACCAGGAAGTACTTCACACATGTGTCCTGTGCTCAGGTCTAGAACCAGGAAGTACTTCACACATGTGTCCTGTGCTCAGGTTTAGAACCAGGAAGTACTTCACACATGTGCCCTGTGCTCAGGTCTCTCCATGGACCAGCACCAAAGAACATCTCCCACATATTAGAGCGACATGAACCATCTCACACTCTGAGGACTTCAGGGACCAGCCTCCTGCTGGTGCCAGAGTCCGAACTAAACATGGGGAATCAGCCTTTCAGTTTTATGCAACTAAAACCTGGAACGGCCTCACTGAGAGCAGGTACAGATGAATGATGGGGCTCAAAGATAAGATTCACATCAAAGCAATCAGACTGTGATATAAGGTATGAAGCTCAAACGGCCTAAAATGTGTTCCTGCACACTGTATACCAAGATTTAACTGAGAAACATGAGGACATTATCCGAGAGCTAAAACAATTCTGGGCTGATCCCACAGTGACTCAAGCTCTTAAAGCAAATGACAAAAAACACAAATGAAGAGAGTGAGCGTGAAACGTACTTCGGCCATTCGTCCCAAAACTGCCTTTGCTCACAGTAGTGACATTGATCCCACCGTCGGTACAAAAGTAAAGTTCAGCCCAGATTCAAAAGCTAAAAATGAGCTCATCCGTGTGCAAATGTCTGTACAAAAGAACTGTCTAGAAGCACTATTCAGACCATTTTGGGTGGCGGTCGTGCAGCACAGGACCAAGCTCTGGACCGAGCTCAGACAAACCCGAGACATGACCTACTACTGCCAATTAGCCATGACCAACTGGTAAAAGCACAACACAATGAACACAAGTTGTAAAGCTAAAAGCAAATAGGCAGAGAGATTTAACCGTAGTGTTATCCAGATCCCCTCCCCGAACCGCCACCTTAACGTGGTGGAGGGGTTTGAGCACCTGAATGGTCCTGGGAGCTATGTTGTCGGGGGCTTCATGCCCCTGGTAGGGTCACCCATGGCAAACAGGTCCTCGGAGACGGGTCTGACTAAGAGCGGTTCAGAAGCCCCCATGAATAGAGAAACAACGAGGCCAGTTACGTCGCCCGGACTGGCGTTACCGGGGCCCCACCCTGGAGCCAGGCCTGGGGTGGGTGCTCGCCAGCGAGTGCCTGGTGGCCGGGCCTTTCCCCACGGGGCCCGGTCGGGCCCAGCCCGAAGGAACGACGTGGGGCCGTCCTCCCGTGGACCCACCACCTGCGGGAGGAGCCATGAGGGGCGGGTGCGGAGAGATCCGGGCGGCAGTTGAAGGCGGGGACCTCGACGACCGGATCTCCAGACATGGAGACTAGCTCTGGGGACATGGAATGTCACCTCGCTGGGGGGGAAGGAGCCTGAGCTTGTGCGGGAGGTTGAGCGTTACCGGCTAGATATAGTCGGCCTCACCTCCACGCACAGCTTGGGCTCTGGAACCCAACTTCTTGAGAGGGGTTGGACTCTCCATTTCTCTGGCGTTGCCCGCGGGGAGCGGCGGCGAGCTGGTGTGGGCTTGCTCACTGCCCCACAGCTCAGCCGCTGCGTGTTGGGTTTCACTCCGGTGAACAAGAGGGTCGCGTCCCTGCGCCTTCAGGTCGGGGACAGGTCTCTCACTGTTGTGTCGGCCTACGGGCCAAACAGCAGTGCAGAGTACCTGGCCTTCTTGGAGTCCCTGGGAAGGATACTAGACAGTGCACCAACCGGGGACTCCGTTGTTCTCCTGGGGGACTTCAACACCCATGTGGGTAACGACAGTGACACTTGGAGGGGCGTGATTGGGAGGAACGGCCTCCCCGATCTGAACCCGAGCGGTGTTTTGTTATTGGACTTCTGTGCTAGTCACAGCTTGTCCATAAGAAACACCATGTTCGAGCACAAGGGTGTCCATCGGTGCACATGGCACCAGGACACTCTAGGTCGGACCTACCTCCGACCGCGTGTCTTGGACACTCGGGTGAAGAGAGGGGCTGAGCTGTCAACTGATCACCACCTGGTGGTGAGTTGGATCCGCTGGCGGAGGAGGAAGCCGGACAGACCTGGCAGGCCCAAGCGCATTGTGAGGGTCTGCTGGGAACGTCTGGCGGAGCCCTCTGTCAGGGGGGTCTTCAACTCTCACCTCCGGGAGAGCTTCTCCCTGATCCCGGGGGAGGTTGGAGACATGGACTCAGAGTGGGCCATGTTCTCCACCTCTATTGTTGATGCGGCTGCTCGTAGCTGTGGTCGTAAGGTCTGTGGTGCTTGTTGCGGCGGCAATCCCCGAACCCGGTGGTGGACACCGGAAGTAACCTACCTGTAATTTAGACTTAACTCTTGGTGGCGTTGCTTATTTAAATTGAAAATGGCACAATTGAGTTTTAATCTTCACCCTCTCAGGCCATATTGAACTTACTGCCAGCAATGAACACAGCTCCTGCTCTGGTCATACAGGGCCCGGACAGCCCTTAGCAAAGAGCCTCAGACCCCATACTCCCAGAGCACCCCCCAAAGGACACCACGAGGGACACGGTTGAATGCCTTCTCCAGATCCACAAAACACATGTGGACTGGTTGGGCAAACTCCCATGAAACCTTGAGCATCCGATGGAGAGTATAGAGCTGGTCCAGTGTTCCACGACCGGGATGAAAACCACACTGCTCCTCCTGAATCTGAGGTTCGACTATCGGCTGGATTCTCGTCTCCAGTACCTCGGAACAGACCTTATCGGGAAGGCTGAGGAGTGTGATTCCCCTGTAATAATGTCTTTCTTATTCTGTAAAGCACTTTGAATTACCTTGTGTACGAATTGTGCTATACAAATAAACTTGCCTTGCCTTGCCTATAATTGGAACACAACCTCTGGTCCCCCTTCTTATACAGAGGGACCACCACCCCGGTCTGCCAGTCCAGCGGTACTGTCCCCAACCCCCACGCAATGTTGTAAAGACGTGTCAGCCAAGACAGCCCCACAATATCCAGAGACCTGAGGTACTCGGGGCCAGACTCAGCAGTCCCACGACCCAGCAAGGCTCGATAGGACTCCTACTTCAGACTGATGGAATCCCTCACTTCCGGTGTCCACCACCTGGTTCGGGGGTTGCTGCCGCGACAAGCACCACAGACATTATGACCACAGCTACAAGCAGCCGCAACAACAATAGAGGTGGTGAACATGGCCCACTCTGAGTCCATGTCCCCAGCCTTCTCCAGGATCAGGGAGAAGCTCTCCTAGAGGTGTGAGTTGAAGACCCCCTGACAGAGGGCTCCACCAAACGTTGCCAGCAGACCCTCAAGATATGCTTGGACCTGCCAGGTCTGTCCGGCTTTCTCCTCTGCCAGCGAATCTAACTTACCACCAGATAGTGACTGGTTGACAGCTCAGCCCCTCTCTTCACAAAGTCAATCATTGACCTCTGACCTAGGGTGTAAGAGTGCCACAAGCACTGATGGACACCCTTGTGCTCGAACATGGTGTTTGTTATTGACAAACTGTGGCTAGCACAGAAGTCCCCTTACAAATCCCCTGTTGCTGGTGGGTCCACATGAGGATGGCCCCACATTGCTCCGTTCGGGCTGAGGCCCTGTGGGGAAGGCTTGGCCACCAGGCACTTACTCTTGAGCACCCATCCCAGGTCTGGCTCCAGGGTGGGGCCTCGGTGATGCTGGTCCAGGCGATGTATCTGACCTTGCTGTTTCACTCGTCATGAAGGCCTTCTGAACCGCTCTTAGTCTGAAGCGTCCCCCTGGACCTGTTTGCCAAAGGTGACCCTACCAGGGGCATGAAGCCCCCTGATAGTAACCTAAGGAAGATAGAACCTAACCGTGACTTGACATCTCCTACAGACTGTGGCTCTCTGTGCTTAAATTCTAAGAGAGCTTTCAAGTCCTGCGGAACCATTGTAACTCCTTCGCTGGACGCCAAGCATCCAAGGTGAACCTCTCTTTTGAAAATGTCACATCTGGTGGGACTCTACTGGATTGTGTGTTGTCTCTTGCGACTCTTACTTGTCTTAGCTGGTTCAAGTGGTCCTTAAATGTCTTTGAATAGCACAGCACATGATTAAGATATGGGTCACAACACTCAAATGCCCTCGAGCACTCCCTCAATACACCTCTGAAATGGGTTGGTGCATTTATCAGTCAGAAAGCTGTGAGGTACTGGGATTATTCGCTGAACCATCCTTGATGGTAAGTGCTGCCTTGATCTAGGACCAAGTGTTGCCACCTAAACTGTCTAAAAAGTCCTGTATTCTTGGTAATGGGTGGTGGTCTGCAACAGTCTTTTTGTTTAGTCCTCGGAAATCCACGCAGAGTCTAAATTTAGCTGTTTTTTTTCCTCACACACACAACTGGGGAGGAGTAAGCAAATGTTGTGAAACCACCCTTGATCCAACAGATTTTGCACCTTTACTTATTTTATGAGAGATTTGGGGATGGAGTTATAACATTTCTGGACTGGGTTGTTGTCAGCTACACTGATCTTACACTGTAGGTCTAGGATACAACCTATGTCCCCTTCCCCTCTAGAAAAAATGTCACATTCTTCTTGCTCTTCAGAGTAAAGATGCCATTTTACTGTTAACTGTATCACTAGTTTGAGTCACTTGAGCTGTGGAATGTGAGCTCATATTTACAGGCCTACACTCAGCGATCTCCCCATTGTGACCTAAAATGATTCTTGGTGGCAGAAAAAAAATGTCATGTTAACTTTGGTTACTGACTGGGATCCGTACGGCTTTGAACGACCGACTGGGTGCATTAACTAAACCAGGAAACAACTGTAAACCAACTGGTAAGTCTGGTTTAATTCTAGTTTCAAATAAGACTGTGGTCTAGACTTGACATCACACCTGCTCTCACAAACCTGGCCACTGTGAATAGTCAAACCCTTTTTACCAACTCTTAAGGTGCATTCACACCGGGGCTTGAAAAATGAGTTGGATGCCTCTAGTTGGACGCCTTTGCATTTGAGGACAAACACCTCCGCCGCACGTCATGGTCGCCGTGGATGCACGTCAGAGAAAAATATTTGACGTGCGTCCGTTGTGGTGTCTGTGAGTGGCTTTGGATGTTTCTTTCCTGTGTCTTTGTGAACGATGCAGACTAGGTTGAGGGAATGGCTTTAGTGAATTTATGACATAAAACCCATTAAAGGAGGTGATCAGCTCTGTGGTGGCATGTCTAGGTCCATGAGTAGCCTTTATGCTAGTCTGTGCACCCAGCAATTAAGTAACTGCGAGTTTGTGGCTGATGTCTTTCTACTTTTTACGGATAATAATGTCACTAAATCATTGAAGCGTAGTATCTGATTGTCTGACTGGTTGTGTGTCAAATGCCAAAAGTTCAGCTTTTTCAACTCCGGCATCTGATGCTTTAGACACACAAACAGAGTGTCTGACGCCTAAACGCCCAAGCTGCGCCACGACAATGCCAGATTCACACTGTTCTGACGCTTGAAAACACGCCGCAAAAACGCAGGGCGGCCTAGATGTGCATCCACCATAGACTTTGCACATGAACTCGACTCCCCTGACGTGTGAATCACTGTGTCATTTAACACATAGTCTTTGGTTGGATTCTCACTAATGACAGATACAATAGTCTCTGCAGTGTGCCTTTCTAATTTTAACTCTTCAGCCTGTTAATCCTTGAAGTGAACACTATCTGTTTCTTCAAGACTTTCTAAGATGATCTCCTCTATCACGCTGAACCCCAACAGAAGACCACTAAAACAGCTCTGACTGACTATCACTGGTACCTTTATGACTACTTCACCATATGTAGGGCTTTTGATTTCAACTAACAATTCAGCCCAACCATCGAAAGTTACATTAGTCTCAGCTGCTGCAACTCTGAGTGTATCATCTGGCAAAAGCTCTTCTGATGACAAAATCTTAATGTCTGGTAGGTGTTTTTGGAGCCAAGATTTAATTTATTGGGTAGTCAATTCATGGATGGCTGTGTGTTGTGCTTGCACTTCAGTTTTTACTTTTACTTCAGCTGTAGACCAGATGGCTTGTTTTTTCCCCTTGGTGTGCGGCACTGACTGTCTCTACTTTGTTCCTATGTGTCTGACCGATGCATGATTGTCTCTGCACCTCTTCATGAACTGATTTAGTAGAGAGAGTGAAGAAACGCACCTTAGGCTAGCTTTTTGTCATATTGAAATCCTTAGCTGTTCTGCTGTGGAGGAAACAGTACACACTGCTTTAACCCCATTAAACGGTACATAAACTGCTGTGGGCTTTCACCATCCAGCTCTTTGGCATTACTAAGTGCCTGGAATAATTCTGAACTACTCTTATCTTTTAAGTGTGCTTTGAGAAACCCTTTAAACTCAGCTACACTTACTCGTGTTTGGTCAGAAGCATATCTTTGAATGTACCTGGTCTGATTATTCTTAACACACCACGGATTATCTCGTTTTCAGTTTTTAGCTAAACTGTCATCAGTCTGTTTGCATATGGCACCATAGCTAACGTATGAATCAGATATTTGTCCACTATGAACTTTGAATTCGTTAAAAAAGTATTTAAACCATGTATTATTAATATTACACAAACACTGATAATGGGCCCTTGTAACCCCGACCCACCACAGTGGGAGAGCTGCATATCAACCTCAGCTTGACATGTGATTCAACAGTTCCACTGTTGCTGGAGATAAATGTTTACGGCGCATTATAACTTTGCAGGGGGCGCTGGAGAGCCATTTTTAAAGATAGAACTTTAATCCACACATCATTTTCTCCTTTGGGTTTGTCTGAATCTGACGACATTTGCAAAAGTTACAGGGATTTTTATGCTTTCAAAATGGCTGCTACACTCTGAGACTTGTGTAAATTCTTTTAACAACTTTTGGTCCCAGATATGTCCTGATGCTGCCTCAGTTTGAAGTCTGTTAGATAAAAACCCCAGGACAAGTCTAGGGTTTGTCCATCCATCCATCCATTTTCTTCCGCTTATCCGGGGCCGGGTCGCGGGGGCAGCAGTCTAAGCAGGGACTCCCAAACTTCCCTCACCCCGGAAACGTCCTCCAGCTCCTCCAGTGGGACCCAAGGCGTTCCCAGGCCAGCCGAGAGACATAGTCCCTCCAGCGTTTCCTGGGTCTTCCCCGGGGCCTCCTCCTGGTGGGACATGCCCAGAACACCTCCCTAGGGAGGCATCCAGGAGGCATCCTGAGCAGATGCCCGAGCTACCTCAGCTGGTTCCTCTCAACATGTAGGAGCAGCGGCTCTACTCCGAGCTTCTCCCGTGTGACCGAGCTCCTCACCCTATCCCTAAGGGTGCGCCCGGCCACTCTGCGAAGGAAACCCATTTCGGCCGCTTGTATCCGCGATCTTGTCCTTTCGGTCATTACCCAGAGCTCATGACCATAGGTGAGGGTAGGAACGTAGATTGAGGTAAATCGAGAGCTTCGCCTTCCGGCTCAGCTCCTTCTTCACCACAACGGACCGATACAGCGACCGCATCACTGCAGACCCTGCACCGATCCGCCTGTCAATCTCACGCTCCATCCTTCCCTCACTCGTGAACAAGACCCCGAGATACTTTCAATTCAATTCATTTGTCGTAACCAGCGGGGCGTAAGGACCAGAGTAGCGAGACTCACAAAGGTTTATAATGTCTTTAATCTCAATAAATGTTCATAGAAATCAAAGGTTCAAAGAGATCAGAGTTCATGGATCAAATGGAGCTATAATAAATGCTCATCAGCGACAAAGTTCATAGAAGTGTTCATAAAGATCAGAGTGTACAGGTCCAACGTAGCTGGGGAGCGTGGTTGCGGGTCCGTGAGCGTAGAGGGACACGGTGCGCGGCAGTGAGGATACAAGACGTACCGGGGCGGAGGTGCGGGTGCTGGGGTAGTCCGGAGCAGGTTCTGGGACGGAGACCTGGAGCAGGACAAAGGGATTCCAGTGAGACACAGAGGACGAGCATAGATCAAAGTACAAAGCCAAAAGTATAGTCACGTGAAACACGCGGACGTTCCGGCGCCGAGTGACTCGTCCGAACCCCTCTTATCCACGGCCGGCGGCGTTGATTGCGCTGATGGGGAGCAGGTGCGCGTGGGAGGAGTCCGGATTCCGCCCCGCTCCGGAGACAGACAGGTGAGGGAGGGGGGAAGACGAGGACACGAGGAGAGCAAAGCAGGGACCGTGACAGTACCCCCCCCCTACGGGACACCTCCCGGTGGACCCCCAGGTTTATCCGGGTGGGCGCGGTGAAAGTCCCTCACCAGATTCGGGTCCAAGATGCGGGCCCTGGGCACCCATGAACGCTCCTCAGGTCCGTAGCCCTCCCAGTCCACTAGGTACTGGAGCCCTCTACCCCTCCGGCGGACATCGATGAGCCGCCGGACGGAGAAGGCTGGGTGACCATCGACAAGTAGGGCGGGAGGAGGGGGACCGGAAGGAGGGCAGAGGTCGCTGGTACGGACCGGCTTGATCTGTGAGACATGGAATGTTGGATGAATGCGGAGCGAGGGGGGAAGTTGCAGTCGTACTGCAGAGTCATTGATGACCCTGTCAATCTTGAACGGGCCCAGGAATCGGGGGGAGAGTTTGCGTGAGTCCGTCTTGAGCGGAATGTTTCTTGAGGACAGCCAAACCGACTGCCCGGGTGCATAGTTGGGAGCTGGAATGCGCCGGCGGTCAGCCATCATCTTAGTGCGGGCCCCCGCCTTGAGGAGCGCCGCCCGAGTCCTCCGCCAGGCCCGACGACAGCGCTGCAGGTGGTGGTGGACGGAAGGCACCGCCAGATCCCTCTCCTCGGAAGGGAAGAGTGGAGGTTGGTACCCCAACGAGGCCTGGAATGGGGAGACTCCAGTAGCTGAGCTCACCAGGGAGTTGTGAGAGTACTCTATCCACGGAAGATAGGTGCTCCAAGCGGCCGGGTTGGCGGAGACCACGCATCTGAGAGCCCTCTCCAGGTCCTGGTTGGTGCGTTCGGTCTGTCCGTTGGACTCCGGATGGAATCCCGAGGTGAGGCTCACCGAGGCCCCCAACCCCTCGCAGAAGGCGCGCCAGACCTGGGAGGTAAACTGGGGTCCCCGGTCGGAAACAATGTCAGTAGGGATGCCGTGCAGGCGGAACACATGATTGGTGAGCTGATCAGCCGTCTCCTTAGCAGTAGGAAGCTTGGACAGGGCGACGAAGTGGGCTGCCTTGGAAAAACGGTCAACAATGGTTAAAATGACTGTGTTACCCTGGGATGGAGGTAAGCCCGTCACGAAATCCACGGCTACATGGGACCATGGTCGCCTCGGGACCGGGAGTGGGTGCAGCAATCCCGACGGCGGGGAGTGAGACGACTTCCCCCGGGCACACACTTCGCACGCCGAGACATAGGCCCTAGTGTCTTTGTCCATGGTGGGCCACCAGAAGTGTCGTTTGAGTAACGACAGGGTGCGGGAGGCTCCGGGGTGGCAAGCAAATCGGGATCCGTGAGTCCACTGCAAAACCTGGGAGCGAACAGAGTCAGGGACAAATAGTGTGCCGGGGGGCGCGTTACCTGGAGCTGGGTCATCGCGCTGGGCCTCCCGTACCAAGTCCTCAATCTCCCAGCGGAGAGCGGCAACCACACGGGACGAGGGGAGGATGGTCTCCGGAGCAGCACTGGTCTCCTCCTGAGCGAACTGGCGGGAGAGGGCATCCGGCTTCACATTACGAGTCCCCGGCCGGTAAGTAAGAACAAAGTTAAAGCGGCTAAAAAACAGGGACCAGCGAGCCTGGCGAGAGTTAAGGCGTTTGGCAGACTGAATATATGAGAGGTTCTTGTGGTCTGTCCATACCAGAAATGGTAGTTCGGCCCCCTCCAGCCAGTGCCGCCACTCCTCCAGAGCCAGCTTGACGGCGAGCAGCTCGCGGTCCCCCACATCGTAATTCGCCTCCGCTGGGGACAGCCGCCGGGAGAAGAAGGCGCAGGGGAACAGTCGGTCGTGGGGGTCGAACCTCTGGGAGAGGACCGCCCCGACACCTGTGTCGGAGGCATCCACCTCCACTATAAACTGTCGAGAGGGGTCAGGTTGATGCAAGATGGGAGCGGAAGTAAACAAAGTCTTAAGTCTATCAAAGGCGACCTGGGCCTCCCGAGACCAGGTGAACGTCTGAGCGGGGGATGTGAGTCTCGTGAGAGGGGCAATAACTCTGCTAAAATCCCTAATGAACCTCCTGTAAAAGTTGGCAAACCCAATAAACCTCTGGAGCTGCTTCCGATTCGTAGGGACTGGCCAGTCCCTAACGGCCTTGACCTTATCCGGATCCGCCTTCACCTGGCCCCGCCCTATAATGAACCCCAGAAAGCTAACCTGATCGGCGTGAAACTCGCATTTTTCTGCTTTAACAAAAAGTCTATTTTCTAACAGGCGCTGAAGCACTTGGCGGACATGTTGTCTGTGCTCCTGCAGGGACCTGGAAAAAATCAAAATGTCATCCAAATAAACAAACACGAATTGATGCAGAAAATCACGAAGAACATCGTTAATAAGGGCCTGAAACACAGCTGGGGCATTAGTGAGTCCAAAGGGCATGACTAAGTATTCAAAATGTCCAATAGGAGTCTTAAAGGCCGTTTTCCATTCATCCCCCTCCCTCACCCGTACCAAATGATAAGCATTACGTAAGTCCAACTTAGAGAATATAGTGGCACCGTGGAGAGGGGTAAACGCCGAGTCAATGAGGGGCAGAGGGTATTTATTCTTAATAGTTATCTCATTCAGACCTCTATAGTCAATACAGGGGCGAAGAGTCTTGTCCTTTTTGGCCACAAAAAAGAACCCCGCCCCCACGGGAGAGGAGGACGGGCGGATAATACCTGCGGCCACGGAGTCCCGGATATACCGTTCCATAGTCTCTCTCTCGGGCTGGGACAGGTTGTAGAGGCGGCTCGCAGGTAAGGGGGCCCCAGGCAACAGGTCGATGGCGCAATCGTAGGGACGGTGCGGAGGCAGGGAGAGGGCCCGGTCCTTGTTGAAAACCTCCTGTAGGTCATGGTATTCCTCCGGGACCACCGACAGGTCCGGGGCCTTGGGAACGGGACCGCTCCGTGGGGAAGCCCCCTCCGCAGGAGACCGGGCGGACCGCAGACACCCAGCATGGCAGTCGGAACTCCACCCCGCGATCTTGCCCCGGACCCAGTCGACGACCGGGTTGTGGGCCCGAAGCCAGGGGTAGCCCAGCACCACCGGCGAGGAAGGGGTGGCGATAACATAGAATCTGCGGGACTCGTGGTGGTTCCCGGATAACAGTAGAGTAACAGGTTCCGTGACGTGAGTTACTCGTGCTAACAGCGAACCATTAAGGGCGCGAGCAGTGAGGGGGTGATTCAGAGGCTCCAGGCTGATGCCCCACTGCTCCGCCAAGTGGCGGTCGATAAAATCCTCCTCGGCCCCGGAGTCCACCAAGGCCTGGACAGGCAGAGTCCTAGAGCGGAGACAGAGGGTGGCCGGGAGCTGCAGTCTATTACAGTTCGCTGGGATTTGCGACTGACCCACCAGTACTCCCAGGGCTACTGGTGGGCTCTCTCTTTTGGCCGGGCAGGACAGGAGGCGACGAAGTGTCCCTTCCGCCCACAGTAGAAGCACTCCCCCGCCGCATGGCGTCGTATGCGCTCCTCGGCCGTGAGACGCGCCCTCCCGATCTGCATGGGCTCCTCCGCAGTCGGTGATGGGAAGCGGGCCGTGGACCGCACGGGAGAGTGTCGAGCCTGCCGCCGCCGCTCCTGTAGACGGTTGTCGACGCGGTTGGCTAGCGTGACCAACGCCTTGAGGTCCGAGGGCTCGTCCCGTGAGGCCAACTCGTCCTTGAGTGAGTCACGGAGCCCCTTGGAAAACACGGCTTTGAGCGCGCTGTCGGACCAGTCCACCTCCGCGGCGAGTGTCCAAAACTCCACGGTGTAGTCCGCCACCGTCCTAGAGCCCTGGGTGATGTCAAGTAAGCGGGAGGCGGCGTCCGCACGATAGTGCGGGTGACTAAAAACGAGCTTGAACTCATTGATAAAAGCCTCGAAGTCCGTAGTATCCAGCGCGGAGTTAGAGAACCTAGCCTCCGCCCACTGGAGCGCCCTGCCCCGGAGCAGCCCACATACGTAACGCGTCTTGGATGCATCGGTGGGAAAACGGGCCGGGCGCTGCTGGAACACGGAGCGGCATTGAAACAGAAACCCCCGACAGAGGTCCGGCTGCCCCGCAAACGGCTCCGGGTCGGTGCTCCTGGATTCCGGAGGGTAGAGCGGAGCAGCGGGTCCCGCGGCGGCAGCGGCAGGAGAGAGGTGCGTGAGTAGCGTGGTGACCTGATTGCTGAGTTGGGACACCTGCTGCGCCAGGGACTGGTTCTGCTCCAGCAGGTTCCGGATGGTCCTCTCGTGCTGGCCGAGCACGTCACCGTGGTGAGTGAGCGCCTGTTGAAGCGTGGTGTCTGGTCTAGAGTCCGCCTGGTCCATTTCTGGCCGGAACGTTCTGTCGTAACCAGCGGGGCGTAAGGACCAGAGTAGCGAGACTCACAAAGGTTTATAATGTCTTTAATCTCAATAAATGTTCATAGAAATCAAAGGTTCAAAGAGATCAGAGTTCATGGATCAAATGGAGCTATAATAAATGCTCATCAGCGACAAAGTTCATAGAAGTGTTCATAAAGATCAGAGTGTACAGGTCCAACGTAGCTGGGGAGCGTGGTTGCGGGTCCGTGAGCGTAGAGGGACACGGTGCGCGGCAGTGAGGATACAAGACGTACCGGGGCGGAGGTGCGGGTGCTGGGGTAGTCCGGAGCAGGTTCTGGGACGGAGACCTGGAGCAGGACAAAGGGATTCCAGTGAGACACAGAGGACGAGCATAGATCAAAGTACAAAGCCAAAAGTATAGTCACGTGAAACACGCGGACGTTCCGGCGCCGAGTGACTCGTCCGAACTCCTCTTATCCACGGCCGGCGGCGTTGATTGCGCTGATGGGGAGCAGGTGCGCGTGGGAGGAGTCCGGATTCCGCCCCGCTCCGGAGACAGACAGGTGAGGGAGGGGGGAAGACGAGGACACGAGGAGAGCAAAGCAGGGACCGTGACATCATTTATTTTTGTAACGCCCAAAATCACAACAACAGTTGTCTCGAAGGGCGTTCATGTTTTGGTTGATGGGGGAAACCGGAGTACCCGGAGGAAACCCATCCAGACACGGGGAGAAACATGAAAAACTCCACACAGAAAGGCCTGGTGACCCGGGAATCGAACCAACCTTCTTGCTGTGAGACATGAGTGATGGCACTCAGTCACCGTGCCGCCAAGACACAAAAAACAAAACAACAGGAAGAATCAGACACAACAGGAAAATCAGACACAACAGGAAAAATCAGACACAACAGGAAAAATCAGACAACATAAGAAATCGGCCAGGCGAGGGGGAGGAAGACCAGACGAGGAGGAGGAGAGCCGGGTGAGGAGGAGGAGAGCCAGGCAAGGAGGAGGTCCAACTATCATCGGGGCATCTGAAAGAGATACACTCCACAGGGGGAGTGGGACAGGGGACAACATGTGAATAGCATTGCTGATGAGAAAATAGGACAAAGTAGAGGATAGTGCTCAGGTTGCCATACTTCCCCCAGCTAGTTACTCCTACTGCAGCTTATCTTATCCCGGGTTTTAATAACCCTAACTCCCTCACTAAGTAACCTGGTCATACGCTATACCGAAGAGGAAGGTTTTAAGCCTGGTCTTAAATACAGAGACTGTGGGGGCCTGTTTAACATCAGCAGGGAGTTGATTCCATAGCACAGGAGCTTGGTAACTGAATGCTCTCCCTCCCACTGTACTTTTGGACACTCTAGGAACCACTAATAGTCCTGCATTCTGAGAGCGGAGTGCTCTGTTTGGCTGGTACGGGACAATAGCATCTTGCAGATAGGATGGGGCCATACCGTTTAGGGCTTTGTATGTCAGGAGGAGGACTTTGAATTTGATTCTAAGCTCGACAGGAAGCCAGTGCAGATATTTTAGTACAGGACTGATGTGGTCTCTTCTTTTAGTTCCTGTTAGGACTCTGGCCGCTGCATTTTGGACCAACTGGAGGCTCCTTATAGTACTTTATAGTACTTTATAGTACTTTTGGGGCAGGCGGCAAGCAGAGAATTACAGTAATCAAGTCTAGAAGTAACAAATGCATGGATGAGTTTTTCAGCATCGTTTTTAGGTAAAATATTTCTAATTTTAGTTATATTTCGCAGGTGAAAGTATGCGGTTTTACAAGCTAGGTTTATATGGGCTGTGAATGAGAGATTTTGATCAAATAGGACTCCAAGATTTTTTACAGTAGGGCTAGAAGCTATACTCACATTGTCGAGTGAGATTATCTGGTCCGACAGAGAATCTCTTTGACCTTTGGGACCAACGACAATGACCTCTGTTTTTTCAGGATTTAAGAGCAGGTAATTCAAGGTCATCCAGGTTTTGATGTCCTTCACACAGGCACTGAGTTTATCTATTTGATCAGTCTGATTTGGTTTCATTGATAAGTACAGCTGAGTGTCATCAGCGTAGCAGTGAAAATTAATGCCATGTTTTCTGATAATGTTTCCCAATGGCAACATATACAGAGTAAATAGGATTGGACCAAGCACAGATCCTTGTGGAACACCACAGGCTACTTTAGAACAGGGAGAGGTGCTCTGGTTTATACTAACAAACTGGTATCTATCTGATAGATAGGATTTAAACCATTTGAGGGCAGTCCCTCTGATTCCAATGTCACATTCTAACCTCTGCAGTAGAATGTTGTGATCAATGGTGTCAAACGCTGCACTGAGGTCCAGTAGGACCAGGACTGAAGCCAGCCCGTTATCAGCAGCTAGTAGTAAATCATTTGTTACTTTAAGCAGTGCAGTCTCTGTGCTGTGGTGAGCTCTGAATCCAGACTGAAATTTTTCAAATATATTATTGTCCTGCAGGTGGCGGCAGAGCTGTTTCACCACAACTCGTTCTAGAATTTTTGAGAGGAAGGGAAGATTAGAGATAGGTCTATAGTTGACTAATTCATCAGGATTTAGGTTAGGTTTTTTCAAAAGGGGTTTAATCACAGCATACTTAAAGGACTGAGGAACGTAGCCATTTTCTAACGACATATTTATTATGTTATGGATGGAATCTATTATTAGGGGGAGGGCTTCTTTGAGGAGTCTGATTGGAATAGGGTCGAGCAAACAGGTTGATGGTTTTGACGACATGATGACTGAGGTAATCTCCACCTCATCAACAGGAGTAAATTTATCTAATATTATTAGAGGGTCCATATGGGATATTGGTATTACAGACTGGATTTGCTCAGAGCTGATTTTTGGAGTAGCTTTGTTAATTTTGTCTCTAATGGTTGTGATTTTGTAATCAAAGAAGTGAAGAAAGTCATCACAACTAATGTTCGAGGGGATAAGAGACTCATTAGCAGTGTGGGAGTTTGTCAGCCTGGCTACAGTGCTGAACAAAAATCTGGGGTTATTTTTGTTTACTTCTATTAGATTTGAATAGTATCTAGTTCGGGCTTTCCGCAGAGCGGCCTTATAAGTGAGCAGGCAGAGCTTCCATGCCTTCAGAGACTGCTCAGAGCGCGAGCGGCGCCAAAGCTTCTCTGTGCGTCTTACATGTTGTTTGAGTGTCCTGAGCTGTAACGTGTACCATGGAGCCGGAGGTCTTGGTTTAATGCTTTTCTGTTTTAGCGGAGCTACAACATCGAGAGCAGATTTTAAGGTGAGCATTGTTCTGTCAACCAATTGATCAGTGACAATTGGATTAAAATTATTGCCATTGTCACATGACATATCTTTCAGTAATGGCTCAATAATTTCTTTAAACTCTGTAACCGATTTATCTGATAATGTTCTTTTCATTATAGTTTTTTTTCTGTGGGGCTGGATAGTCTTTTAGTTTAAATTGAAAGGTAATTAAGAAATGGTCAGAGAGTATAGGGTTTTGAGGAAGGACAATTAGATCATTAATCTCAATACCGTAGGTTAGAACGAGATCTAGAGTGTGATTGTGACAGTGAGTCGGCTTATTCACACTCTGGGTGAAACCGATCCCATCCAGGAGCCAAAAGCATCACTGAGGCAATCACTGCCGTTATCTACATGAATGTTGAAATCTCCAACTATAACAATCCTTTCCCAGTTCAAGACTAAACTTGAGATGAAATCAGAAAACTCTGTCAGGAAGTCGGCATATGGACCAGGAGGTCGATAAATTATTATAAATATAACAGCTTTTTGGTTTTTCCAATTGGGGCACGTAATGGAGAGTGCGAGGCTTTCAAAGGAGAGGTAAGTATAGTTGGGTTTGGGGCTGAGAATTAGACTAGAATGAGAGATGACGGCCACACCACCACCTCGACCTGTGCTCCGGGCACTCTGAAAGTTCATGTGACTTGATGGTGTAGATTCATTTAGTCTAACATAATCATTTTCCCAAAGCCATGTTTCAGTTAGGGCTAACAGATCAATATTAAGGTCGCCAATTAGTTCATTTATTAAAAGAGATTTGGAGGAAAGAGACCTGATGTTTAGCAGTCCACATTTTACACACTTATCATTTTGTTTATTTGCGGCACATTTATTTATTTTTGTTAAGTTATGAGATCTGACAGCTTCCTTGTCAGAGTTTAGGGGTGTTTTATTTGTGCTTTTTGTACGTGGGGCACGTGGGGCACACACAGTCTCTGTCTGTTTGGAGCTGTTCCCTCTGACTGAGTTGTGCTTCACTGGTCTAAACTGCTCCCTAACGTCACTATCACTGTGCTTCCCTGAGCTATTCTGCGTGCTAGTCTTACCTGGTCAATCTAGACTAGCAATCATATTCTGAGCTAACAGGGCGGAGCCAGCCTGCGTGGGATGGATGCCGTCTCTACGTATAAGCCTAGGCTTCCCCTCAAATGTCCTCCAATTATCTATGAAGACGACACCATTCTGCGGGCACCAATTGGTCAACCACTGGTTGACTGCTGAAAAGCGGCTGTACATTTCACAATTGGTATAGGTTGGGAGGGGGCCAGAGAAGTACACGGACTCCGACATTGACTTAGCCAATTGACAGACTGCAGCTATCTGTAACTTAACCACCTCTGACTGACCGCGCCGAGTATCGTTACCCCCCGCGTGTATAACGATCCGGCGGTACCTATTCTTACTTTTCTTTAAAAGCCTAAGATTCCCCTCGATGTCACCCAGTCTGGCTCCAGGGTAACACCGCGTGGAAGCTGCAGGCAGTTCCACGTCCCTGACTATGGAGCTCCCTATGACTAAAGTGTCCCGGGTCCAGTTCAGGGGAGCAAACCTGTTCTGGACGGGGAGCTCTCTACTCTCAACCCTGTGTCCCTGGTCTGCTACAGTCCTATTCTCAGCCCTGTGTCCCTGGCCTGTCCTACGCTTTCTTCTAACCGTCACAAACCTGTCCTGGTCTGATCCCGGCTGCACGGGTTGCGCTGGGGGGCTAGTCTCACTAGTTACGCTAAAGCTACTGCGGTCCGCGGTCCCTACTGCTGCTACCTGACTGTAACTCGGGGTCAGAGCCTCCAATGAGCGGATCCGCGTTTCTAACTCTGAGACCCTGGCCTGCAGGACTGCCACTACACTACACTTAACGCAACTGTCCCTATCATCATCAAATAAGCCAGGGTCAATTCAATTCAATTCAATTCATTTATTTTTGTAACGCCCAAAATCACAACAACAGTTGTCTCGAAGGGCGTTCATGTTTTGGTTGATGGGGGAAACCGGAGTACCCGGAGGAAACCCATCCAGACACGGGGAGAAACATGAAAAACTCCACACAGAAAGGCCTGGTGACCCGGGGATCGAACCAACCTTCTTGCTGTGAGACATGAGTGATGGCACTCAGTCACCGTGCCGCCAAGACACAAAAAACAAAACAACAGGAAGAATCAGACACAACAAGAAAAATCAGACACAACAGGAAAAATCAGACAAAACAGGAAAAATCAGACAACATAAGAAATCGGCCAGGAGACCAGACGAGGAGGAGGAGAGCCGGGCGAGGAGGAGGAGAGCCAGGCAAGGAGGAGGTCCAACTGTCATCGGGGCATCTGAAAGAGATACACTCCACAGGGGGAGTGGGACAGGGGACAACATGTGAATAGCATTGCTGATGAGAAAATAGGGCAAAGTAGAGGATAGTGCTCAGGTTGCCATACTTCCCCCAGCTAGTTACTCCTACTGCAGCTTATCTTATCCCGGGTTTTAATAACCCTAACTCCCTCACTAAGTAACCTGGTCATACGCTATACCGAAGAGGAAGGTTTTAAGCCTGGTCTTAAATACAGAGACTGTGGGGGCCTGTTTAACATCAGCAGGGAGTTGATTCCATAGCACAGGAGCTTGGTAACTGAATGCTCTCCCTCCCACTGTACTTTTGGACACTCTAGGAACCACTAATAGTCCTGCATTCTGAGAGCGGAGTGCTCTGTTTGGCTGGTACGGGACAATAGCATCTTGCAGATAGGATGGGGCCATACCGTTTAGGGCTTTGTATGTCAGGAGGAGGACTTTGAATTTGATTCTAAGCTCGACAGGAAGCCAGTGCAGATATTTTAGTACAGGACTGATGTGGTCTCTTCTTTTAGTTCCTGTTAGGACTCTGGCCGCTGCATTTTGGACCAACTGGAGGCTCCTTATAGTACTTTTGGGGCAGGCGGCAAGCAGGGAATTACAGTAATCAAGTCTGGAAGTAACAAATGCATGGATGAGTTTTTCAGCATCGTTTTTAGGTAAAATATTTCTAATTTTAGTTATATTTCGCAGGTGAAAGTATGCGGTTTTACAAGCTAGGTTTATATGGGCTGTGAATGAGAGATTTTGATCAAATAGGACTCCAAGATTTTTTACAGTAGGGCTAGAAGCTATATTCACATTGTCGAGTGAGAATATCTGGTCTGACAGAGAATCTCTTTGACCTTTGGGACCAACGACAATGACCTCTGTTTTTTCAGGATTTAAGAGCAGGTAATTCAAGGTCATCCAGGTTTTGATGTCCTTCACACAGGCACTGAGTTTATCTATTTGATCAGTCTGATTTGGTTTCATTGATAAGTACAGCTGAGTGTCATCAGCGTAGCAGTGAAAATTAATGCCATGTTTTCTGATAATGTTACCCAATGGCAACATATACAGAGTAAATAGGATTGGACCAAGCACAGATCCTTGTGGAACACCACAGGCTACTTTAGAACAGGGAGAGGTGCTCTGGTTTATACTAACAAACTGGTACCTATCTGATAGATAGGATTTAAACCATTTGAGGGCGGTCCCTCTGATTCCAATGTCACATTCTAACCTCTGCAGTAGAATGTTGTGATCAATGGTGTCAAACGCTGCACTGAGGTCCAGTAGGACCAGGACTGAAGCCAGCCCGTTATCAGCAGCTAGTAGTAAATCATTTGTTACTTTAAGCAGTGCAGTCTCTGTGCTGTGGTGAGCTCTGAATCCAGATTGAAATTTTTCAAATATATTATTGTCCTGCAGGTGGCGGCAGAGCTGTTTCACCACCACTCGTTCTAGAATTTTTGAGAGGAAGGGAAGATTAGAGATAGGTCTATAGTTGACTAATTCATCAGGATTTAGGTTAGGTTTTTTCAAAAGGGGTTTAATCACAGCATACTTAAAGGACTGAGGAACGTAGCCATTTTCTAACGACATATTTAATATGTTATGGATGGAATCTATTATTAGGGGGAGGGCTTCTTTGAGGAGTCTGATTGGAATAGGGTCGAGCAAACAGGTTGATGGTTTTGACGACATGATGACTGAGGTAATCTCCACCTCATCAACAGGAGTAAATTTATCTAATATTATTAGAGGGTCCATATGGGATATTGGCATTACAGACTGGATTTGCTCAGAGCTGATTTTTGGAGTAGCTTTGTTAATTTTGTCTCTAATGGTTGTGATTTTGTAATCAAAGAAGTGAAGAAAGTCATCACAACTAATGTTCGAGGGGATAAGAGACTCATTAGCAGTGTGGGAGTTTGTCAGCCTGGCTACAGTGCTGAACAAAAATCTGGGGTTATTTTTGTTTACTTCTATTAGATTTGAATAGTATCTAGTTCGGGCTTTCCGCAGAGCGGCCTTATAAGTGAGCAGGCAGAGCTTCCATGCCTTCAGAGACTGCTCAGAGCGCGAGCGGCGCCAAAGCTTCTCTGTGCGTCTTACATGTTGTTTGAGTGTCCTGAGCTGTAACGTGTACCATGGAGCCGGAGGTCTTGGTTTAATGCTTTTCTGTTTTAGCGGAGCTACAACATCGAGAGCAGATTTTAAGGTGAGCATTGTTCTGTCAACCAATCGATCAGTGACAATTGGATTAAAATTATTGCCATTGTCACATGACATATCTTTCAGTAATGGCTCAATAATTTCTTTAAACTCTGTAACCGATTTATCTGATAATGTTCTTTTCATTATAGTTTTTTTCTGTGGGGCTGGATAGTCTTTTAGTATAAATTGAAAGGTAATTAAGAAATGGTCAGAGAGTATAGGGTTTTGAGGAAGGACAATTAGATCATTAATCTCAATACCATAGGTTAGAACGAGATCTAGAGTGTGATTGTGACAGTGAGTCGGCTTATTCACACTCTGGGTGAAACCGATCCCATCCAGGAGTGCATCAAAAGCATTACTGAGGCAATCACTGCCGTTATCTACATGAATGTTGAAATCTCCGACTATAACAATCCTTTCCCAGTTCAAGACTAAACTTGAGATGAAATCAGAAAACTCTGTCAGGAAGTCGGCATATGGACCAGGAGGTCGATAAATTATTATAAATATAACAGCTTTTTGGTTTTTCCAATTGGGGCACGTAATGGAGAGTGCGAGGCTTTCAAAGGAGAGGTAAGTATAGTTGGGTTTGGGGCTGAGAATTAGACTAGAATGAGAGATGACGGCCACACCACCATCTCGACCTGTGCTCCGGGCACTCTGAAAGTTCATGTGACTTGATGGTGTAGATTCGTTTAGTCTAACATAATCATTTTCCTGAAGCCATGTTTCAGTTAGGGCTAACAGATCAATATTAAGGTCGCCAATTAGTTCATTTATTAAAAGAGATTTGGAGGAAAGAGACCTGATGTTTAGCAGTCCACATTTTACACACTTATCATTTTGTTTATTCGCGGCACATTTATTTATTTTTGTTAAGTTATGAGATCTGACAGCTTCCTTGTCAGAGTTTAGGGGTGTTTTATTTGTGCTTTTTGTACGTGGGGCACACACAGTCTCTGTCTGTTTGGAGCTGTTCCCTCTGACTGAGTTGTGCTTCACTGGTCTAAACTGCTCCCTAACGTCACTATCACTGTCACTGTGCTTCCCTGAGCTATTCTGCGTGCTAGTCTTACCTGGTCAATCTAGACTAGCAATCATATTCTGAGCTAACAGGGCGGAGCCAGCCTGCGTGGGATGGATGCCGTCTCTACGTATAAGCCTAGGCTTCCCCTCAAATGCCCTCCAATTATCTATGAAGACGACACCATTCTGCGGGCACCAATTGGTCAACCACTGGTTGACTGCTGAAAAGCGGCTGTACATTTCACAATTGGTATAGGTTGGGAGGGGGCCAGAGAAGTACACGGACTCCGACATCGACTTAGCCAATTGACAGACTGCAGCTATCTGTAACTTAACCACCTCTGACTGACCGCGCCGAGTATCGTTACCCCCCGCGTGTATAACGATCCGGCGGTACCTATTCTTACTTTTCTTTAAAAGCCTAAGATTCCCCTCGATGTCACCCAGTCTGGCTCCAGGGTAACACCGCGTGGAAGCTGCAGGCAGTTCCACGTCCCTGACTATGGAGCTCTGTCATGATGTCAGTTTCCCTGTCCTCCCGTGCTCTCTCCCCCTCCCCTACCTGTGTGTCTGGAGCTGGTGGAGTGCCTGACTCCTCCCGTGCACACCTGGGGTGCATCAGCCTAATCACCACCACCTGCTGCTGAGTACAAGAAGGCTTGGCAGTCTACACTCGGTGCCAGACCGTCCGCGTGTAAAACGTGAATGTTTCTTGCTAAGCTTTGTTATATGGTACTTTCCGGCAAATGCTCATTTGGATTTATGCACCCTCCAGATTCCTGCCTCTACTCGCCCAGCTCCTGCCGCCACGTTCCAGTCCCGGTATCGCTTCCAGCTCGTCTTGTCTCCTGCTCGTCTCGTCTCCTGCTCGTCTCGTCTCCTGCTCGTCTCGTCTCCTGCTCGTCTCGTCTCCTGTCCGGTCCTGGTCTCTGGTTTGTCACCCGCTCCCCGCTCTGGTCTTCGTCTGATCCGCCTGCCCTGGTACCGCACCTGCTTCTATCCCCGTCCTGGTCCTGTCCTGCCCGCCTCTACCTGCACCGCACCCGCCTGACCCGTCTCCCGCTCCCCGGTTCCTGTACCTGCTCTTGTGACCTGTTTAAAGACTGCATTTTCACCGCTGTAAATAAACACTGTTAAAACTGCTCTGGTCTGCATCCTTTGGTCCTATCCGCACCGTTACGACAGAACGGTCTGGCCACTATGGACCAAGCAGGCTCAGATCCGGACCAGACGCGCCGCCTCACGCACTCTCACCCCGAGGCGGTGCTGGGTCAGCATGAACAATCCATTCGGACTCTATTGGAGCTAAATCAGACATTGTCCCAGCAGGTGGCACAGCTTAACCACCAGGTGGCCGCGCTCCTCGTCACCCCGCCTGCTGCAGCCGGAGCGCCGCCACGCCTCCCGGAGCCGAGAGGCACGGATCCGGAGCCGTATGCTGGACAACCTCACCTCTGTCGCGGATTCCTGTTCCAGTGCGAGTTCATGTTCCAGCAATGCCCTTCTCGTTTCAGCTCGGGGGCCACCAAGATCCGATATATATGTGGATTACTCCGGGGCAGAGCTCTCCAGTGGGCAGAGGCGCGCCTAATGAAGACGTCTGTGGATAGCCTGGATTTTAATGAATTTGTGTCCACGTTTAAGCTGGTGTTTGACCACCCGCACTACCAGGACAATGCTGCCTCCCGGTTATTGACTCTCAGCCAGGGCTCCAGGACGGTAGCGGATTATTCCATTGAATTCTGGACACATGCGGCGGAGCTGGACTGGACGGACAGCGCGCTGCGGGCTGTGTTTGTGCGGGGCCTGAACGAGACTTTGAAAGATGAATTGGTTTCCCGGGACGAACCCCCCGACCTGCGGACCCTCATCTCCCTCACTCACCGTATAGACAACCGCCTACGGGCTCGTCGCCGAGAGAGACGCCGGTCACCGGTCCCGCCGGAGCCACGCGCTGCCCCGCCCCCGCCGGATGAGCCCATGCAACTCGACAGGACCCTTGTGTCGGCCGAGGAGCGTCAACGGAGGCGTCGTCTGGCCGGGGCTTGCCTCTACTGCGGTGAGCGCGGACATTATGTGGTCACTTGCCCAGTTCGGCCAAAAGGGGGGGCCCACCAGTAGCACTGGGAGTACTGGTGGGCGAGCAACACATCCTGGACTCTTCTAATAGACTGCGGCTCAGCGCCACCCTGTGCGTTCGCACAGAGACCTTATGCGTTTCCGCCCTTATCGACTCCGGGGCTGAGAGGGACTTTATTGATGCCCAAGTCGCGGAGCAGCTCGGGGTCTACCTGGAGCCCCTCGAACGCCCCTTAAATGCCCAGGGGCTCAATGGACGTTTTCTGGGGCACATCACTCACATCACAGAACCTGTCACCGTGATTCTGTCCGGCAACCACCAAGAGAACCGTCAGTTTCATGTCCTGTCCTCCTCCGCTTCTCCTCTGGTCCTTGGTTACCCCTGGCTACGCGCCCACAACCCTGTTTTCGATTGGGCCAGGGGCGGAGTTTCGGGCTGGAGTCCCGATTGCCACGCCAAGTGCCTTCGGTCCGCCCTCCCTCCGGCCGGGAGGTCCGTTCCTGTCGCTGATCCGTCCCCAGACACCCCCAATCTGTCCTCGGTGCCTGCTGAATATCACGACCTGGGGGAGGTTTTTAGCAAGAGCAAGGCCCTCTCTTTACCGCCCCACCGTCCATATGACTGCGCCATTGACCTCCTGCCGGGTGCCCCACTACCATCTAGCAGGCTATATAACCTGTCTAAACCTGAACGCGAGTCAATGGAGGACTATATCCGTGGGTCCCTGGCTGCCGGAATCATCCGCCCGTCCACTTCACCCGTGGGAGCGGGGTTCTTCTTTGTGGCTAAGAAGGACAAATCCCTGCGGCCTTGCATTGATTACCGGGGTCTGAACAATATAACTGTAAAGAATAAATACCCGCTTCCCTTACTGGACTCGGCATTTACGCCCCTCCACGGTGCGACCATCTTCTCAAAGTTGGATTTGCGGAATGCGTACCACCTGGTGCGCATCAGGGAGGGAGACGAATGGAAGACGGCCTTCAAGACACCCCTGGGACATTTCGAATACTTGGTTATGCCCTTCGGTCTCACCAACGCCCCTGCCGTATTCCAAGCCCTCATCAACGATGTGCTCCGTGATTTCCTTAACCGATTCGTCTTTGTTTACTTGGATGACATCTTGATTTTCTCGCGGTCCCCCCAGGAGCATCATCAGCACGTTCGCCAGGTTCTCCAGCGCCTCCTCGAGAATAAACTGTTCGTGAAAGCTGAGAAATGCGAGTTTCACGCAGAGGAGGTCAGCTTTTTGGGCTTCATTGTGGGGCGGGGCCAAGTAAGAGCTGACCCTGAAAAGATCCAGGCTGTCACTGAGTGGCCCGTTCCTACCAGCCGGAGACAGCTCCAGAGATTTATCGGCTTTGCCAATTTTTATAGACGTTTCATCCGGGATTTTAGTAGGGTTATCTCGCCCTTAACTAAACTCACCTCTCCTGCTTTGCCGTTTGCCTGGTCTCCTGAGGCGCAGACAGCCTTCGAGAAGCTTAAGAGACTATTTACCTCCGCTCCCATCCTGCACCAGCCCGACCCTTCACGGCAATTCATCGTGGAGGTCGACGCCTCCGACTCGGGAGTGGGGGCCGTGCTTTCGCAGAGGTTCGACCCCCACAACCGCCTCTGTCCCTGCGCCTTCTTTTCCCGGCGATTGTCCTCGGCCGAGGTCAATTATGACGTGGGGGATCGGGAGCTCCTTGCCGTAAAGCTGGCCTTGGAGGAGTGGCGCCACTGGCTCGAAGGGGCGGAGCAACCATTCATCGTCTGGACCGACCATAAAAACTTGGAGTACATCCAGTCCGCCAGGCGCCTCAATCCCCGTCAAGCTCGTTGGTCCCTCTTCTTCAGCCGCTTCAACTTTCTCCTCACCTACCGCCCCGGATCTCGGAACGTCAAACCCGATGCCCTCTCCCGCCAGTTCGCCCTGGAGGATAGCCCGGTCACCGCAGAAACAATTATTCCCTCCTCGTGTGTGGTGGCCGCGGTCCATTGGGATATCGAGGACACCGTCCGAGAGGCCCAGACCAACGACCCCGACCCAGGTAACGGCCCTCCAGGTAAACTGTTTGTTCCCGATTCTGTCCGGTCTCAGGTGCTCCAGTGGGTCCATGCCTCCCGTTTCGCCTGCCATCCTGGTGCCGGTCGCTCTCTCTCCCTCCTCAGGAGACGCTTCTGGTGGCCCACGATGGACACAGACACCCGGGCTTATGTCGCCGCCTGCCAGGTATGTGCTCGGGCCAAGGCCTCCCACTCACCCCCTTCTGGTCTCTTGCATCCTCTCCCAGTTCCTCGTCGCCCTTGGTCCCACATCGCCTTGGACTTCGTGACGGGCCTTCCCCCTTCCCAGGGGAACACGGTGGTTCTCACCATTGTGGACCGCTTCTCCAAGGCCGCCCATTTCGTTGCCCTGCCTAAGCTCCCCACAGCCAAAGAAACTGCCGACCAGCTGACCAGTCATGTCTTCCGACTCCACGGCATCCCGGTGGACATCGTGTCCGACAGAGGGACCCAATTCACCTCTCAGGTATGGCGGTCTTTCTGCGACGGTTTGGGGGCCACGGTTAGCCTCACGTCCGGGTTCCATCCACAATCTAATGGGCAGACGGAGCGGGCCAACCAAGACCTGGAGTCGGCCCTACGGTGCACAGCCTCCGCCAACCCCGCGACCTGGAGTACTCACCTGCCCTGGATAGAGTATGCTCACAACTCCCTCGTGAGTTCCGCCACTGGTATGTCCCCCTTCGAGGCATCGCTGGGATATCAACCCCCTCTCTTTCCCACGGAGGAGAGGGACCTCGCCGTCCCGTCTGTTCAGCGCCATCTCCAGCGCTGTCGCCGGATCTGGAAGAAGGCCAGGGCGGCCCTTCTTCGGGCTGGAGCGCGCACTAAGGCGACGGCCGATCGCCACCGTGTCCCGGCGCCCGTATACCAACCTGGCCAGATGGTTTGGCTCTCCGCCAAGACGGTCCCGCTGAAGACGGACTCCCGTAAGCTGTCCCCCCGATTCCTGGGACCGTTTAAGATCATGAGGATCATAAATCCATCGGCGGTGCGCCTCCAGTTACCCCCGTCTCTCCGGATTCATCCGACCTTTCACGTCTCCCAGGTTAAACCAGTCCGGACCAGCGACCTGTGCCCTCCGGCCGATCCCCCACCGCCCGCCCGAGTCATTGACGGCCACCCGGCGTTCACCGTCCGCCGCCTGATTGACGTTCGTCGCCGTGGTAGGGGCCTCCAGTACCTCGTCGATTGGGAGGGTTACGGTCCGGAGGAGCGATCCTGGGTGCCCAGGGCACGCATTCTGGACCCCGACATGGTGAGAGACTTCCACCGCGCTCATCCTGACAAGCCTGGGGGTCCACCAGGAGGTGGACCTTAGGGGGGGGGTACTGTCATGATGTCAGTTTCCCTGTCCTCCCGTGCTCTCTCCCCCTCCCCTACCTGTGTGTCTGGAGCTGGTGGAGTGCCTGACTCCTCCCGTGCACACCTGGGGTGCATCAGCCTAATCACCACCACCTGCTGCTGAGTACAAGAAGGCTTGGCAGTCTACACTCGGTGCCAGACCGTCCGCGTGTAAAACGTGAATGTTTCTTGCTAAGCTTTGTTATATGGTACTTTCCGGCAAATGCTCATTTGGATTTATGCACCCTCCAGATTCCTGCCTCTACTCGCCCAGCTCCTGCCGCCACGTTCCAGTCCCGGTATCGCTTCCAGCTCGTCTTGTCTCCTGCTCGTCTCGTCTCCTGCTCGTCTCGTCTCCTGCTCGTCTCGTCTCCTGCTCGTCTCGTCTCCTGTCCGGTCCTGGTCTCTGGTTTGTCACCCGCTCCCCGCTCTGGTCTTCGTCTGATCCGCCTGCCCTGGTACCGCACCTGCTTCTATCCCCGTCCTGGTCCTGTCCTGCCCGCCTCTACCTGCACCGCACCCGCCTGACCCGTCTCCCGCTCCCCGGTTCCTGTACCTGCTCTTGTGACCTGTTTAAAGACTGCATTTTCACCGCTGTAAATAAACACTGTTAAAACTGCTCTGGTCTGCATCCTTTGGTCCTATCCGCACCGTTACGACAAGCTCCCTATGACTAAAGTGTCCCGGGTCCAGTTCAGGGGAGCAAACCTGTTCTGGACGGGGAGCTCTCTACTCTCAACCCTGTGTCCCTGGTCTGCTACAGTCCTATTCTCAGCCCTGTGTCCCTGGCCTGTCCTACGCTTTCTTCTAACCGTCACAAACCTGTCCTGGTCTGATCCCGGCTGCACGGGTTGCGCTGGGGGGCTAGTCTCACTAGTTACGCTAAAGCTACTGCGGTCCGCGGTCCCTACTGCTGCTACCTGACTGTAACTCGGGGTCAGAGCCTCCAATGAGCGGATCCGCGTTTCTAACTCTGAGACCCTGGCCTGCAGGACTGCCACTACACTACACTTAACGCAACTGTCCCTATCATCATCAAATAAGCCAGGGTCATCACTCCACATATGGCAACCAGGGCAGGGAAAAGCGAGAGAAGAGGGGGACGGTTCAGCCATGATGCTAGTCGGCTAGGCTAGTTCAGGCTGAACCGAGAGATAGAGGGGATTAATCCACGAAGTGCGGAGCAATAGATGCTGAATGAAACTTCGGTGGTTTAGCGAAGTATTCAGGCACTAGTGTAGATGTTAGAAACTGCTTTTTAAAATTGTAAAGATTCGTGGATTAACAATTTCAGGAGAGAGACGCTAGATACGCTAGATATACAACTCGCAAAACAGAATGCACTCACCCGGAAATGACGTCAGCTCACTAGTTCAGTATACTTGAACTCCTCCACTTGGGGCAAAGACTCACCACCCACCCGGAGAGAGCAAACCACCTTTTTCTGGTCGAGAACCATGGCCTCGGATTTGGAGGAGCTGATTCTCATCCCAGCCGCTTCACACTCGGCTGCAAACCGCCCCAGTGCTGCAGGTCCTGGCTCAAATAAGTCATCAGGACAACATCATCTGCAAATAGCAGAGATGAAATCCTGTGGTTCCCAAACCAGGCCCCCTCCGGCCCCTGACTGCGTCTAGAAATTCTGTCCATAAATATAATGAACAGAACCGGTGACAAAGGGCAGCCCTGGCGGAGTCCAACATGCACCGGGAACAGGTCTGACTTACTGCCGGCAATGCAAACACAGCTCCTGCTCCGGTCATACAGGGACCGGACAGCCCTTAGCAAAGAGCCCCGGACCCCATACTCCCAGAGCACCCCCCAAAGGACACCAGGAGGGACACGGTCGAATGCCTTCTCCAGATCCACAAAACACATGTGGACTGGTTGGGCAAACTCCCATGAACCCTCGAGGACCCGATGGAGAGTATAGAGCTGGTCCAGTGTTCCACGACCGGGACGAAAACCACACTGCTCCTCCTGAATCCGAGGTTTGACTATCGGTCGGATTCTCCTCTCCAGTACCCTGGAGTAGACCTTATCGGGAAGGCTGAGAAGTGTGATTCCCCTGTAATTGGAACACACCCTCCGGTCCCCCTTCTTATACAGAGGGACCACCACCCTGGTCTGCCATTCCACAGGTACTGTCCCCGACCGCCACGCGATGTTGCAGAGACGTGTCAGCCAAGACAGCCCCACAACATCCAGAGACTTGAGGTACTCAGGACGGATCTCGTCCACCCCCAGAGCCTTACCCTAGGGTTTGTCCATCTGCATATATTGATTCAAAATGGCCGCCTTCATGTTGGAGACAGAGACAGTAGAAACAGTCAAAGACATGAGACATTTGGACTTGACTCGTGTCATTTTAATGAGCGCCTGACAGACCAGCAGAACCACATTCTGATCTAAACTCAACAGGACAAATGAGCCGCTGTTTGTCTTCACTTTGACTCATTTTGTTTGAGTAAAGACTTGGTCCTAATCACTGCTCTTGTATATTTTTGTCCTTCTACACTAAAGACGTTGACCCTGTTTAAATATGTGATGTAACCTTTTCATTTTCTCATTAACATCATTATATTTAAGATTTGAATAAAAGTCTGGTCTTTTCTTCAGTGGATTCTTTAAGTCTATAGGTTGTGAGAGGAGACAGTGTGCGTGTGAACACAGTCAGGCTTTTATAGTCCCGCCTCATTCGTGGGTGGAGCCTCAGGGCACAGCGCCATGTGCAGCTGGGTAGACAAACGAGGAGAGACCCCCCCCCAGGGCCCATGGGGGACTGGCCCCTAACACCTGAGAAAAGACAAATGAATAACAGAGGTGAGGACAGGTGACAGATGAGGACAGGTGACAGGTGTGGACAAGTGACAGGTGACAGGTGAGGACAGGTGACAGGTGAGGACAGGTGACAGGTGAGGACAGGTGAAGACAGGTGAGGACAGGTGACAGGTGAGGACAGGTGAGGACAGGTGACAGATGAGGACAGGTGACAGGTGTGGACAGGTGTGGACAGGTGAAGACAGGTGAGGACAGGTGACAGATGAAGACAGGTGAGGACAGGTGACAGGTGAGGACAGGTAACAGGAAGGTAAAGATGATAGTGAAGACAGGGACCAGGTGAGAAGCGTGAAGTCCTGTTTAAAAGACCAAAATCAGACAAATGATGAGATGCTGCTGGAATGTGACACAAGATCCACATCAACAAAAGTGTCATGTCCAAAGACACAACGCCAGGGGATTGTAAATCTTTTTCTGTTGGTGCTCACATTATAAACAGGAGCAGTACTTATGTGTAATGAGGTTGTAATGATGATCAGCTGGATCAGCCAGATAAACGAGTGGACGCTCCCTCTCTCTTTCTGTCTCTCTCTTTCTCTCTGTCCTCTCCTCTAACCATCCTCTCTCCCTCCCTCTTACTCTTCTCTTTCTTTATCTTGAGTCAGAAAAAACACATAAAACAGATTGATTTGTGAATGTGTTTGTGATTGAAAAGTCCCATGATATAACAGAATGACTTTGACATTTACAGCAGAGACTTACATACACTTACATTACATGAGGAACAACATTGGAATTGAAAGTGTAAATCAAGTTCAAAGTTCAAAACAGATGTAAATGTAGATGTCAAATATGTAGAGTCTGAGTTTAGTTTTGCAGTAACAGTATGAACACTATTAGTCTGCAGAATTCAAAGGAAACAGTGAAGAGATGCTGTGTTCCATCTGCAGTCCCTGAGACATACAAAAACACACACTACACAAACAGTACAGTTATGTCATGATAAAAACACTAGAATGACACTAATCAACTCAATATTGTGGAAAATGGCCTGTTTTATTAGATCAGGATTTTGTCATGATTTGAACTCTCCCCATGTCATATTTGATCAAGTTTAGAAAAGTTTGACAAAATAACTCACATTTCAACACAAAAATAGTCAATAGTCAAATTAGTCAAATATAAAAGGCACAAATTTGATCAAACTGTGGAGAACAAAGCTGCTATTTCAGTTTAGGGAAATGTGCAGTGGATCCAGGACCAATCCAGACCCCAGTGTAGAGAGGCCGAGTGAACCTGGTCTGGACTCTGTGGAGGAGGCTCATGGTACTTTCAGAGACGCTGTAAAACGCCAAAACCCCTGCACTGTGGTCCAGGTAAACCCCGATTCTGGACCCGACCGGACCTGAGACCTGGGACACGACTTTGTTAAACAAAAATAAAGGACTGGTTTTGTGACAACGTAAGGCCCAGGATTTATCATTGTCTCCAAATCCACATTCATCAGAGTTTCCTTTCCTCTGAATCTCTCTGTATGAAACTGCTATATAAACCCTCCACTCCCCGCTCCACTCCACCTCCCAGTAACAGCGGCCCGTCAGACTCTCTCTGCTCAGGACCTGATACAAGTGACTGAATCTGTCTGGATGATCTGTATAACTCTGGTCTTCAAACATATATGTTACTCTTCTGTTTCCATCAGACAGAGACAGATATTTGTAAACTGTGTTTGTGTCCAGAGTGATTTCTGTAGAATAATATAAGAAGTCCTCTCTGGAGCTGAGTTCAGCTGGTGGCAGTAAAACCTGGACTGGACTCAGAGTGAGCTGGAGTCTGTCCCTGAGCTTGGACACAGCTCTGGTCACTTCTTCAAAGTATCCCCGGTCCCCTGTGTGAATGGTGGCTGGCTCTGTGCTCTGTGTGTGTGGGGACAGTGAAGCGTAGCGCTGTATAAACTGGTTATGATCCTGGGTGAGGTCCAGTGTGTCCAGCTCAGAGAGGCTCCTCTTCAGCCCCCTCACGTCCTGCTGCAGTTGGTCCTGGAGCTCTTGGACTCGGCTCAGTTGGGTGTCCTCCTGGGAGCGGATCTGCTGCTCCACTTCAGAGCGTCTTTTGTCCAGGAGAAGGGCCATGTCTCTGAAGCTGTCGTTGCTGCGCTGCACTGCTGTCTGGGCAGAGCTCCTGATGTCCTGGGCCTCCTGTTGGAGCCTCTTCAGGTCTGTCTCTTTGTGCTGGAGGCTCTGGAGCAGCAGGGCCCTCCTGGCCGGCAGCTCTGCCTGCCTCTGAGCCCTCTCTGAGGCAGAGGTCACTATGTCATGACCCTTATGTTGGTCCATAGAGCAGAGGTAACAGAGGAGCTGCTGATCTGTGACACAGAACATCTTCTTCACTTCGTCATGTTGAGAGCAGATGTTTTCCTGGAGCCTGTGAGACGGCGCCACCAGCTGGTGTTTCTTAAAAGCTGCAACTACATCATGAGGCTGTAGGTGGCGCTCACAGTAAGAGGCCACACACTGCAGACAGGACTGGACAGCTCTCAGCCTCTTCCCAGTGCACACATCACAGGACACATCCTCAGGTCCGGCATAGCAGAGGGCAGCAGGGGGCGCTGTCTTCTTCATCTGCTCTACTACAGCTGCTAACATGATGTTTTTACCCAGGACAGGCCTGTGGCTGAAGCTGAGGCGACATTCAGGACAGCTGTAGAGCTGCTTCTCGTCCTCTTGGTCCCAGTGCTGTTGGACACAGTTCCTGCAGTAGCTGTGTCCACAGGGAATAGTCACAGGATCCTTCAGTAGATCCAAACACACGGAGCAGGAAAAGGCTTCTTGGTCGAGTGCTTTCTGCGCCATCTCTCCTGGATCAGAAACAGTTTGACTTGGACAGAAGTGAAACTTAAGAGTGAGAGCTGCACCCACAGCTCTGTGTGGAGGAAGCAGGAAGCCACGCCTCTTAAAGGCACACACACATGTTTTATCAGAGTTCAAAAGAGACTGTGTGAGCAGTTTACAGTCACACACACAGGGTCATTGGGCACAAGTCAAACTATACAAAAGAGAATCAAAGAGGAACAAAGTGTAAAGGATCAGTGTAGTGCCACAGTGCTTTGGTGTGAGGAGGCAGGCTTTATAAACTTATCAACAAACACCACCTTCATCAGGCTCTTTCTTTATTGGTTTAGTCCTGGTTTAGTCTCGGTCTAGACCAGTTGGCCGTTGTACTGGTTAATACCTCAATACTTTTCTGTGTCTAGTTACTATTACACTTTTAGTGCAGTACAATGACGTGTCAAATGAAATAATTCTATATATGTATCATATTTAATACAGATGGAGCAGCTCAAATGAGTCTTGTTCAAATGCAGTTTCTTGTTTAATGCAGCACATTCTAGGGTCGAGTCACGAATAGAAATGACACAATGGTTATGATTCAAAATAAATAACACCTTTATTTTGTGAAATGAATGTGTTGAAATCATGAATTTAAAGTGCCATAAAAGTTGTTCCTTGTTCCAAACCAAGTCTGAATTGTAAAAACATGAAAACCTGTTCCACTCGTTCCACTCGTCTAACACTGAGGTTGAGCTGTTACAGGAGGTTGGGCTCCGTCACCTGCTTGTCACTATGGAGATGTTCCACAGTTTGGCATTAAACTTGTCAAGCTTGTATTTAAAAATGCATTCTAACTGTGAGATGGCTCTGCTCTCCACAGATCTGACCTGTAACTTGGCCTGGCTGATATGAATATGGATCATTTGTTTATTTGAGAATCTGGTTGAGTTTTGGACCATTGTGCAGGTCAGTTTATGAATAATAAGTCTGGTTTTATAAAAGACAAAAAGTGAGTTTTGAGATGATCATTTTGTTTGTGTTTGAATCTAAAATGAGAAACGATAAAGGCTCTTACAGTGAGAGCAGCTCGTGTTCCTGTGGATTTGTGTGTGTTCAAAATCTCTCACTGCATTTTACTCAAACATTCAATAAACTATTTTTGTTTAAAGTTGTTTGACTTTGTGCTGTTCCCAAATCCCTCACCTGACCACATTCACCAGTAGAGGGCAGTGTCCAACTTTGAACCAGTCAAGGAGAATGTGTTATTTTCAAGTACCAGTACTCTTACTCGAGTAAAAGTTGTGGTTCCTCTTCCCTCTGTGAGTCTAAAGTGACTGGAGCTTTATGTGGACAATATGAAATGATCTGAACTTTTGTGTTTCTTGCTCCAAATTTCGTGTCTAAAGTTCCGTGATCAGTTTGAGTGTTTTTAATGAAGAGTCCACAGCCAATCCTCTGTCAGGAAAAGCATGAGGTCTGGAGGAAGACATTTGAGTGTTTTTGAATTAAAATCACATCATTCACATAAATAATATAAAAAGATGAACATTTTAACTTGTTTATAATACGTTCAAATAAAATAACTCTTGATGAGGTCTGGTTTGAATACTTTGTGGATCTCCTCAATCCCACCGTCGTGTCTTTTGAGGAGGAAGCAGAGACTGAGGACTTGGACTGAGACTCGTCCATGGCCTTGGCTGAAGTCACTGAGATGGTTCAAGCTCCTCGGTGGCTCCAGGGGTTCCATTAGATCTGTCCTGAGTATCTTAAGTCTGTGGATGTTGTGGGTCTTGGTTGACACGTCGGGGACAGAACCTCTGGACTGTCAGGCCGGGGTGGTGCTCCTTCTGTTTCTTTATCTTTATTTATACAGGGAAACACAATGAGAACACTCGGGCTCTCGTTTCATGGAGTTTAAAATACAATACGAGCAGAAAAAACAACTAAATAAAGCAGCAGGTCCATATAAAACATTAAAAACAGGAGCAGGTGTGGGTAAAAACGTTTGTTACCAGATTATTTTATTGGATTTGTGTCACCAACATATCCAGTTTTGCTTTTCCTTGGCGTATGTTTCCTTTTTGTGAAGCCAAACGCATGTCTGTGTACATTTTCATTATATGTATTAATACAAATATTTAAGGCCATATCAGGGTCGGGGAATGCTGATGTTAACCTGATCTCACTATAACACAGGTCACAGATGAAGGAGCTCATTCAAATGTTTATATGATCTTCTGACCTTTAAACATGTGCTTTTTTCACTTTTGTATTTCAACTGCATCATATTTACTAAAATCAGGTGAGAAAAACATCTTTTGCCTCATAATTATGGGGTTTGTTTGTTATTACATCAATGAGTGTGTCTTTATTTACATTTCTAGGGTCAGGTCTAGTTGGAAAAGACATTAACTGAGTGAGATTTAGGCCAAAGGTCTGTCAAAGTTTCAGACTCTTTCTCCAGCCAGTTCATGTTCATCCACTGGTCCCTGGTTTATCTCAGCGTCACGTTCTAAAAATAACCCACAACAGATGAAATCCATGAAGTATCAGCTTTATTTTTTACATTATTCTCTGTTTTTGTCTGTAAAACCCCTCACCACACACTTTATACACTTTTCTCACACAGGCGTTAACATTTTCTCACATTTCTCTCTTGTTTAAACTCTCTCAAAGTTCAAACCTTCGTAGGCGTCTTTGTCGGTGCAGAACGTTTCATCGACATTGTGGGTTTTGTCGGGGGAGAAAACAAATTGCAAACGTACAGCACTTCAGAGTCACACTGAGATCCAACGTTTATGTAAATTTGTCTGAACACATTCTGTACTGGACAGGAGACACGGCACAGAGGAGACTGATGGACAATGGTCTACAGTCCAACAGCCAATCAGGACGCACGACACAATGGTCTACAGTCCAACAGCCAATCAGGACGCACGACACAATGGTCTACAGTCCAACAGCCAATCAGGACGCAGCACACAAAGCCCATTATGCTGTAAAAAACCCTGCAAGATTGCACACAAAAAAAATCTATCTGGAGTGCCACAGGGATCCATTTTGGGCCCCGTTTTATTTTCTCTGCACATGTTGCCCTTAGGCGCAGTCATTTCAAACCACAATGTGTCCTTCCATCTGTATGCAGATGATTTACAAATCTACCTGCCAGTCATTTCTAATTCCTCTGACAGTCTGGAATCCAACAGATGTCTAGATATTAAACTGAATGCATTGTGTTTGGAACATCCAACCTGCCCAGTATCTCAGCTCCTGGTCTTGTTGCTCTGGGCCCCCACTTTAATCTTGTCAAAAACTTGGGGGTAAAATTGGTCTAACTCTGGTCAGAGCAAGTTTTTTCAGCTCCGCCTCCTGGAGAAAGTCAAACCTTTGAGCCGTGGTGACCTGGAGAAAACCATCCACGCCTTTGTCAGCTCCTGCATAGACTATTGTAACCGTGTGTGTGGATTAACCAAGCTGGTCTTCGCCGCCTGCAGCTCGTGTAAAATGCTACAGCTCGCCTGCTCACCAACAGTCACATGACCACATCACCCCTGTCCTGTCCTTGCACCGGCTCCCTGTCCAGTTCAGAATTCGTTTTTAATGCACTCAATGGCCTTGCACCTTATCTGTGTGACATTGACCCCTCACCAGCCCAGCAGAGTCTACAATCTGCTGGAGGTCCCCCTGTCCCGGTGCAAACAGTGGGGCCATCGTTCTTTTGCAGTGTCTGGTCTAAACTCTGGAACTCGTTGCCCATAGAGTTGCATTCCATCTCTGACCTGCCTCCGTTTAAAGACAAACTTAAAACTGATTTATTTAGAATGGCTTTTAACACTTGGCACATTACACCATTAGAATAAAAGTGTCACAGGGCTCTTGATTTGTATGACATTGTTTTTCATGTTTTACAGCACTTTGGGCAGCTTTGGTTGTTGGAAGGTGCTATAGAAAAAGTTTGATTGAAACTCTTAAAACTACCTCAAGGTCTTGTCACACTAAAGCAGTAAATTCCTCTTTGGATTTCCACATGCTGGTTTGCCAAAGATACAACTGAAGTTCGCAAAAATAACACAATCAGAATGTAAGATGAGTTTTATTTGCCAGTTAAAAATATAAAACATGCTTACAGTTGTATTGATGGGGTTGTATTTGTCCATTAAATGTAGATAACACTTCCTCTCACCACAAGATGAAGCTGCTGCTCCAAAATAAGCCAGGATAACAAAAGTGAGAAAACATAGGTGGCTGCGTGGATTTAAAGTTTTCCCATAGCCTCTTCATCCTGCTCAAAGTAGAATGTGTCACAGGACTGGTCCAGGTTAATCACTGATGAATATGCACAAGAATGTTTCACCTTTATCATTTGTAAACACTAGAGGCCACTGTAAGAACAAAGAAAGGAATTAAAATCACTCAGGCGATACTCAGCCGCAACAGCAAAAATAAACCATTTACTTTACATTTGTTAGTTTGGGACCAACATAGAAGAAAAAAATGTATTCATAACACGTCAGCTGTTCAGCCTTTAAATAAAATAAATGCAGTGTTGACTTAATTTAATGTTCTTGGGATTCAGCTTCTTGTTAATCATTTTGAGGACTTTTGACTAGTCATGGGTTTCAAACAACATGCTCCTCCTTTTACGACAATGGCCACGTCGTAAACCTGCTCTTTAATCAGTAAATTCCACTGGGGGATTCTTTGCATTTGGTCCAATTTAATTAAGAAATGCCAATTAAAAGCCACTCTCATTCCCGTTTGATTCCTGCTTTTACAAGAAAACTGACTGACAGCCCTGTGACTGGACCATTCAACCAAGTTTTGAGGGTAAAAAAGTTTGTCAAGCTCAAAAGTTGACAGGATGTTCTTTTTAGGAAACTTACCAGTTTGAAAAGTCGCCCGCGTGCCAGGAGGCCACGACCGCAGACACGTTGGAAGCGATTTTTCCGTCTGCCGTCGTCACGTCATCTTTGGAGTCGTGATTGTAGTTGCCACAGGCGCCGCACACTTTAGAAGCGAGGCCGATGTCCACAGTTACAGCGACCTCCCGCGAGATGGAGTACGTGACCCGAACAGACGACGCCCTCTCGATGACAACGCTCCGGTCTGAGATGTGCACGGAGATATCGAGGCCCACTCTCGCAGGAAGAGACACTTTTCTGCCGTTTATCTGAACGTCAAAGAAAGAGGAAAGATGAAGTGAAAAATGACATTCCTGAATCTAAATTATGGTTTTGATGTAGAACAGGGGCGTCAAACTCATTTTCACCTACGGCCACGTCAGTAAAATGGGCCAGATGTGACTGTGGCAGGATAAATGTCACTAAATGTAAACAAATGTAACGTAAAATAAATGTAACGATTTTAAAACTTGAATAAGTAATGCAGAAACATTTAACAAGTTGCAAATATGACCTGTCTAACTGCATTTCCTGACAAATTGACATTTTTAAACATGTATCTAGTCAGAACTTTCAGCTCTGCTTCAAACAGACTTTAGCCTTTTAATTATTGGACAATTTGTGAAAAAGTTCATCTGCAAGAAAAACACTTGGCTCCGTGTTTGGTGTCACAATGTCGACGTAGATTGGACCGACCGCGCCTCAACACAGATTTTCTCCTTAAAGCACAAACTTATTCACCTTTAGCACCTTTCTTGAAACTGCCTTCCACACCCACAATTTTCCTCTTCCTGAACAATTTGAGTGTCACTTGTTGGGAAAATCTCAATGTTTGCATCGACAATGAACTGCAAATATTTAAGACTTGACTCATTTTAAAAGTCTTTGCTGCTTTAATTTACCTTCTCGCGGGCCACATAAAATGACGTGGCGGGCTGCATTTGGCCCCCGGGCCTTGAGTTTGACACATGTGATGTAGGACAACAGTATCCCGATCTCACCATAGGGTATTACTGTAATATTACCCAACTACTTTTGAAACTTTAACAGCACAACCAACTCAGGACCCCTCTGCTAAATGAAAATGTCTTATTTTGGAGGTTCCGCCCAAAAAGTCCAAGGACTTTTAGTACACGAGTTTTGAAGAAATGTGTTTTCTCACCCAGGCCTCATGTTGACTGTTCACTGCAATAACGGCGTTTGTGAAGAAGACATAAACGGTGTCCACAGAATGAACGCCCTTCCTGCAGCTCCGAACGTCCACCACCACCCTGAACCAGAGCTCTGCAGTGACGTCACACAGAGAGGCCACCTCGAAGGCCCCCAGAGCACCCACGGGTCCAGTCACGCCGTCGAACGAGGAGAGGCGACCGTCCGGGTCAACGACGCACCGGCCTCGTCTCACATGGCAGCCTCTGACACCATCTCGAACCTCACAAACTGCACTGCTGCCACAGGTCGACTTCTCACACGTCACTGTCCCAGAAGACCGGCACACACATTTGGACTGACAGAGTGGATCCACGAACGTCTCACCAACCTAAAAACAAATGTGTGCAAGTTACAGTTGGACAATGCAGTTCATCTTATTCCAAAGAGCTGCAGGTTGCCCGTTTAACATTTAAAAAGCAAAGTTGCAACAAATCGTATACCATTGTTTATCAGAAATGTGTCCTACTTGAACCTCAATCATGACATCTGAACATTGTTAGTTCTCTTGTGCTAAAACTGCAGATTATGTTTCTGCGTCTAATGTAAAATCCATTCGTTTCATCCCACAGGTCATTTGTACACACTATGGATGGGCATATCTGACAATGACTTCAGTCACGTTACCGTTAGATATCTGCCCTTGTGTTCACATCCACAGTTGTCGATGGAAACGCACTGAATCCCGTCAAAAACAAAGCCGTGGTCACACTGACATCCTTCAAAGCAGGTGTTTGAACAGGAGACTGGGTGCATTAGATTAGCACAGGTGACTGCACAGGTGTCAGCACACAGCTCATAGTGACTGTTCCTCGGGCACAGAGCAGCTGCAAAACATTTAAGTTAAAACATTTTATCAAAAAACATCTTCAGTATTTTAAGTGCATATGAAAGGGTATGTTTTATAACGATACCACGGGTCCATTTGCAATTTTTCTACAATGTACCACTTATAAAAGTTAAGAAAATTACAATACAGGTAGTGTGTAAATACTGCCGAGGTTTTGAATAGAATTTGATTACATATATTCCACTGAAATTCACTGCAAGGCATTTTTCTGGCAAACCTTCTGGCAAAATAACTGTTCCATCTATAACAATTGTGCAATTTAAACAAGTTTTGGCCATTGTCAACTGCTGTCTAGCAACTATGTTATTTGGTTAATTACCTTCAGGTGCATCATATTGCTGCCCAATTCAACCAGGAAGGAAAATCATAAAATTCACAAAAATCAGACCAACTAGGCAAGGCTTTTAAGAAAAAGTGGACGTTAACCGTTTTAATGAAATAAGTCTGTCCTGTTATATGCACTTTAAACGTGTGTTTCTTACGGCAGAAGGACTCTGTTCTCCAGGACTGGATCTGGACCCCGGCGCTCTGACAGGCCAGGGCGTACGCCAGGACACTGCTGCACAGAGTATCCTTGCTGCCATCCGTCGCACAGACGTCAAAGACGCAGTGAGAGACGTAAGCCGCTGGATCAATTTTGCTGTGGCAGGCTTTGAAAGGCCCGTTGGGTGCACTTATGATGCCACAGGACTCTGGCTTTGCAAATAAAGCTTCTCTTCCCGGGTCACAGACCGGACACTGACTACCACACCCTCCGCACACGAATCCAGGAAGAGCCACGACCCAAAACTTCCCAAACTCCTCCACATTGCTCTGTATGCCACCTGGGAGCATGAAGTCATCTCTGGAGTTCTTGTTGTAGTTGCCACAAAGCCCACACATCTTTCCCATGTAAGTAGACGGTACGACGACTTCAACATAATACACTGTGTCATAGAGCACCGTCAGCCCAAAGTCTGTCCCAACGATGATATTTCGACCTTCTTGAGTGATTTGAATACGGCCGTCGTGTAGGGACAGGGGCAGGTTGTGAAGTTCATCATCCACCTAAAAACATTATGGATTGTTAAAAAAGGTGCAGTATGTAACTTTTCTTGTGGGTTGATCCACTGCCCGTCTATGGATTTGTTATTGCAGCATGACATAAAACATCTATATTGCATTTATTTCATTTTGCAGGTTCACTGCTCAAATGTCTTGGAAAACATGCACTTTATGAATGGGGTTGCCCCTCCACAGATTAGACCTGGTGTCATCACATTGACATTATTCCCGTCTCCTTGGAGACATGTCACTGTGGAACATTCCAAGTAAAGCAAGAACATCTCCATGGAGTGTTGGTAGCAAACCCTACAGAAGAGTTACACAGTGCACCTTTGAAAACGTCAGTTTTAAACAGAAAATACTTACAAAAACTTTCCATGAGACTCCGTGTTGAATGTCGACGACAAACCCATAGACCGACACGCCAACCGACTTTGTCACAGACACTTTTCCATTCCCATACTTCTCGTTTCCTTGGGTTACAGCGAACGGCGTCAGCTCGCCGTCGTCATCACAAAGCTGGGCCAGAACGTAAACGCAGGTCCCCTGAAAATCAAACCTGCTCCCATCAAAGGAAATGTAATGTGGGTCACCAGAAGCCACACACTTGGCCTGGCCCTCGGGGTGGCAGCCTTTGACACCCTTCACCAGTTTACACGCCTCACCGGGACGGCACTTTGCTTTTTCACATGACACGGCTCCGTTTTCTCCACAGGTGCACCTGTCCACACACTCGTTATCTGGGTAGAAAACGTCTCCTCTCCTGTAATAGCGTCCGTCGTAGGAGCAGCCACAGTCTTTAACGGGCACGCACACATCCCCACTCAGCAGGAAGCCCTCATCACATTCACACGATTCTGTACAGGGTCTGTGGCAGTTCACAGGGGTCAAACTGGCACAGGTGACTGGGCAGCTCGCGGCACACAGGGTGTAATGGCTATTAGCAGGGCACTCCATGGCTACGGGACAAGAACAAAGAAAGTTTTGGCTTTAATGATACAACGCAAATGTTTTCTGCTCGTTGCTCAAAGTTGAACTTCACTTACGACAGAAAGCCTCTGTTCTCCAGGAGAGCACGGCCACTCCAGCACTTTGACAGGCAGAGACGTATGTACTGATGGCATCACAAACTGAGCCACGGTGCCCATTATACTGACAGGCATCAAACACACAGTCCTCCAGATATGGGGCAGGATCAACGCGACTGTGGCACTCTCTGAAAGGGCCCTCTTTGTCTGCTATAACGCCGCAGTATTTCTCCGCTCTATACACTTCTGTCTGGGAGTCTGCACAAGCGCGGCACCATGGCCCCTGGCAGACAGATGAACAGCCTGGAACGAGGGCCACCTGCCAGCTCTCGCCCAGCTCCGCTCCATCAGCAGCAGCTCGGCCGTCGCGCGTGGTCAGATCGTCCTCTCCTCTTCCATTGTAGTTGCCGCACAGACCGCAAACCGTGCCTTCATAGCTGCTGGGCAGAGTCACAGAGACGGAGTTGTGCCAGTCGAAGGTCAGAGTGATGCCAGCAGCAGTTTCCACCACGGCTGTGCGACCGCCGCGAAACACCAGCAGCTCATCACTGCAGGCCAGGGGCAGAGACTCGAGCTGCCCATTAAACTGAGAACACAAAGTAGGAATGTTTAGTGAAGGCTGCATAAGTGTTGAATCTAATATGGATGAAAACTTGATAAGGAATCTGACATGCAGCAACGTCTCAGCAGAATTTAAGTCTGTGCAAATGACAAATTTATACTTTTATGCAAGAATTTCAAATTGTCCCATTTCAGCTTCATCTTTTTAACAAATGCTCTTAAACAGTGTCCCAATTTCTCCTTTAAACCCAGAGGAACTTTGAAAATACAGGACCCCTCACCCCCTCCAGGACCATCTAATCCCTCAGGACGGAGGTTCAGGTGCAGGAGGGCACGGTTTGGTACAAGCCTGATCCCAGTAGCCATTTCTTAAACAGGCCCCGCTGAGGCATGTCTGTTTTTGTAATGTGTTTGGTGTTTGTGTGTGGAAAAGAAGCTCCCTGGTGACAGCGCTCGTTAGACTTTACTTTATCTGCGTATATGTCAAACTCCACTTGGAAGAACATACAAGGCTTAATTTGACTCCAATTTCTTATAACTCAGTTTCATACTTATTTTCAGTCTGTTATTTTCAGTCCAACTTCAGACTAATGCACAATCTTTACTAATATACAATTGTATCAGTACTTTTTTGGACCTCAAAATCTCCTGCAGCTCTTAATTTCCACCACTGTACTTGACAAACAGAACAGTGATGGAAATTAAGTTGGTCTGAGTTATAAGAGAAACAAATTGGGGTCAATTTGGGGAAAAAAACTTGCATTGAAGTTCAGACAGTTCTCACTTTACAATCAACTTTTTTTTCCATTGATGAACAAATGACCGAATTTTCAACCGATTTGATGATTTCATTTTAACCCTTGTGTCGTCCTGGGGTCATTTATGACCCCAAAAGCAACTCTCATTTCTTGATCACATCTGGTTCCAGTCTAGAGCCACATCTCTGCACTCACCAGGATTTTGTTGGGGTACTCTCTGCTGATGGTGAGAGTGGAGCCGTAGATGGTGAGGGTGACCGTTTTGGTGTAGGACACCGCTTTGTTGTTGCCTCTGTGTTCATTCTGCACAGTCACTTCAAACGGCATAAGCTCAGGCTGAACGGAGCACAGAGCTACCAGCTGATACACACACGTGCCCTGGAAGTCAAATCTGCGGCCATCAAAAGTGCAGTAGTGGGGGTCTCCTGAGGCCGTGCACGTGGCGTGGCTGGTGGGCCGGCAGGCGCTGACCCCGTCCACTACTGTGCACCGCTCATTGGCAGAGCAGGACGCCTCCTTGCAAACCACCATCCCCAGAGTGGGATCGCACTCACACAGGCGCCCACAGGCCCGGCCCTCCCAGAACCGCTGCCCGGGTTTGTAGTAGCGACCCTGATATGAGCAGCCGCAGATTTTAGCGGGAACACAGACCCCAGCGCTCAGAACGTGGCCCTCGTCGCACACGCACGTCTCTACACAAACACCGGGGCATTCCTCCTGCTGTTCTGGGAAGGGGCATGATGGCTGGCACGGGCGGGCACAGTCTTCAAAATGGCTGTGGCGCTGACAGTTCATTGCTGCAAAAAAGTGATGCATTTATAAAAAAATTTGAAACTTAATTTCAATAAAGGAAAAGCCTCTACGCCTTTTTTTATACATGTAATTTTCAGCACAAAATGGTGGTTTGTTAAACGTTACCAGGCGGTCTGCTCTGATCAAGACAAAAAACATTCTAAACTGTCCAGGAAGGGATCATTTTGTCCCATTTATGTTATTTTCAGTATTGATACCTTTTCAGATTAATAGCATTACACCTGGATTTGTACAATTGATAAACCATTCCGATTCATAGACGTGGCATCTTTTCAAACTAAATTACAAAAGCTAAATTATTCATTATTTCCCGTCTCAGGTGTTTCTCTGAAAAAAAGAAAAAAAAAAAAAAAAGAAAGTTGAAGTCTAATTATAATGTGAAGAGAAATATTTCTCTTCACATTATAATTAGACTTCAAATGTCAAGGTTTTCTGTAGGTGCTGTAGTTTTGTTTAATCCAAAATACTCACGACAGCCAAACTTCTGCCTCCAGCCTTTGATAAAGACTCCCTCCTCACGACAATGGCGGCTGTAGGAGGCCAGAGCCTGACAGAGCATCTTCTTGTCTCCTTTGTTCAGACACATGTCGTACACACAGCTGTTCATGAAGGCATCTGGGTCCACTTTATCATGACACTTCTTAAACATATCATCTCTGGAGGTGAGGGCACCACAGAAGGCTTCGGTCTCGTACAGCTTACGTCCGTCAGCATCACAAGTTGGACAATTTTGGTCACAAGCGTCCCAGCATGGACTGTCCTTGTCCTGATCGGGGGTTTGCCAGCTATTGCCCCATTCAGTGATGGAGGACACAGGTTTGCCAGCTGGATTTTGAAGCTCATCGCGGCCATTGCCATTAAAGTTTCCGCACAGACCACACACACTGTTGTAGTACGAACTCGGAAGCTTGATCACGAGCTCCCAGTTCCAGTCATAAGTGACAACGAGGCCGAAGTCGGTCTCGATTCTGGCCCAATGTCCCTGTTGAACGAGAGACACTCGGCCGTCTGCGTCCAAAAGCAATGGCAGATTAAGGAGCTCTCCGTCAACCTATAAAAAGACAACTCAATATACGACAATACATTTAAATCATACCCAGTGTTTAATAGGGACTTAAACCTTACAGTGACTTTGCCGATTTGATGCTTTCGGACAATGATACTATATCCGTACACAGACACCTCCACCTCTCGCACGTAGGAAACTGCTCTGTTCCCCCTGTTGTCATTTCTCTCTGTGATAGAAAAGGGCACTAGACCGTCCAGGTCCCCACATGTTTTAGAGAGGACATATCTGCATGTGCCTTGGAAGTCAAAGTTATAGCCATCAAAGGTGTGATAGTGTGGGTCGCCCCAGGCCCAGCAGGCACCAGTGTACTCAGGCACGCACACAGCTTCACCCTTTTCCACTTGACACGTTTCTTTAACACGGCACTTTGCATCTTTACAGGGATCTACAAAAGAGGCACTTGTAAGTCCACTTTTCCCGTCTCCCCATGTGCATAAGTGCGGGTCTTGCCTGTGGTGTAGCATCCCCGAACGCCTTTCCTCACTGAGCAGTTGGTGCCTCGAGGACATGAGTGGTTTTCACAGCCCAGGCCTGTAGTTTGATTACACATGCACTTTGTAGTACAGTCTTCATTGTAGACCAGTTCACCAGGCTAAGGGCGAAGAGAAATGGGAAATGTTTAGCAATGTTGACAGTTTGCTACACATTTAATACAAAAAAAAAAAAAGTTTACCTTGTACGTTTTTCCCTGGTCATAGCAGCCACACTCGCTCTCTTTGACACACGTTTGACCATTAAACAGGAAACCTGTGTCACACTGGCAGCCCTCTGTGCAGCTGATGGGACACTGCACTAGTTCTGTGAGGCCGGAGCAGGCCACAGAGCAGGAGTCAGCGCACACCTCATAGTGACTGTGCGCCGGGCATTTCATTGCTAAAAGAAATGAGCAATTAAAACAAACAACTTTAAGGTAACAAATGAACTAAAGCACTCACGACAGAAGAAGGGGGACCTCCAGCTTTTCACATCCACTCCTGCCATGTGACAGTTAAAGGCATAAGGCGCCACACTGTCACAGAGCACCTTCCCTTCTCCATTAGACGCACACACGTCAAAGACACAGTCGTCAAAGTACGGCTGTGGGTCCAGTTTACTGTGGCACTCGGCGAAAGGACCTTTGGGGGCGGTGATTATGCCACAGTAGGTGGACTTTGAGAACACAGCCTTATGAGCGCTGTCACAGTTGGGACAGGAGTTTCCCTCACAGCCGTTTGAACACACAACATTTGGAATGGTGACTTTCCATGACAGGCCAAAGCTGTTTACGTTGTCAGTGACTTGTTTGTTAGGCAGCTGAAGGTCATCTTTGGGATCGCCGTTGAAGTTGCCGCACAGGCCACAGACCTTATTGTGATAATTGCCAGGTACAGTCACAGTAACATGATATACGAGGTCATAGGTGACGCGCAGCCCGAAATCTGCCTCAATCACGTAATGAGTCCCCTCCTGATAAATCAACACCGCACCCTCCTTCATATTTAAGGGGAGATAGTGGAAGATTCCATTCACCTAAAGAGGAACAAAAAATTAGTTACATTGCAGAAAATGACAAATGGACCTTTCAAATCATTTTTCTTGTAACCAGTGAAATGTTCTGATACAAGTGACGCCATAACCAGTCCAAAAAGTTTAGAAGAGTAGAGCTTAAAATGAACTTACCAGAACGCCAAACATGTTTTTTCTCATCATGAATGTCGTGCCATAGACCGTGACAGCCACAAGCCTCGTGACCGACACCCTCTTGTTCTTGGTCCACTCCACGTTCTCCACTTGGACGGAGAAGGGCGTGAGGTGAGTGCCCTCCAGGCCACAGCTCTGGGACAGGGCGTAGGTGCAGGTTCCTTGGAAGTCAAATTTCCTCCCGTCAAAAGAGACGTAGTGGGGATCACCGGAGGCACGGCACACTCCCTTCCCAACCGGGTGACACTTCCGGACTCCCTTCTCAAGCGCACACTTTTCATTAGGACCACATGAAAACTGGCCACATTCAACCTGAGGAGAAGGAGGGTCTTTTATCAAGGAGCGGTTAATACATGCATGTTCATACTTTACTTCAAACTGCTCAAATAAAGGGAAATGAGAAAACTCTAGCCGTATTCTCATAATTTCAGTGAAGAGTTTACAAGACGTGTACGCCAAGTCTCAAATTAATAAGGTGTTCAGGTCCGAACGCTACCAGAAACATCTCGATTTCACAAACGTAGTTGAGACGACAAACTTGCCTGTCCAGCTAGCCCGCATTTGCATTCTTCCTCACACCGGCCGTTGGGGTAAAACACTTGGCGAATGCGGTAGTAGCGGTCTTGGTAGACACAACCGCACTGCGAGAAGGGCACACAGGAGTCTCCGCTGAGGACGTGCCCCTCGTCGCAGCTGCAGCCCTCCTCACACACCTCCTGGCAACCCTGGGGAGGGGTCAGGCTCTGGCAGGTCGCGGGACAAGAAACTGCACAGATCTCGTAGTGACTGTTGAGTGGACATTTGACGGCTGTAGGAAAATCAACAGAAAACAAGGCAAATTGTTAGTCACTCAGTTTATGCAGTGCACTTTTGATTTTCAGGCTTTAGTTTATAATGTTTCTGATGAAGCGTACGCCGCCCGTTTCCATTGGATCGCCTCGTTGCACAGTATCCATTTATTCAACTGCTCAAAAACATTGCGAAACATGTGTTCTTACTAGGCCCGTCATAATATTTACTACATTTACTTCTCGTTCTATATATGGAAGCTGGAATCATTTTTGGGAGGGAAATATTTATCGTTTATCGAAATCTTTGCACTACTGGGAAATCATGAGTTATTTTTTGGCTGCGATTGGCATTTAGTTTGCATCCATAATGAGACAGAAGTTATTTAAACCTTTAAGTGTTTCAATTTAATATTACAGCTTTAGTCGAGTTTTGTGGTTTAAATCTGCTCTTGGGTTTTGGGTCAGTGGCATAAATTAGTTTATCATCATCGTTTATTGTCTGAATTTACTTACAGCTGTCCCTCGCTATATCACAGTTCACCTCTGGCTGTCTGATTTTTTTATTTTTAAAGGTGTATGAATGTGCATTGTGTTCTGCGTCCTGATTGGCTAAGGGACTGTAGACCATTGTCCAGTCTCCTGTGATGTGTCCGTGCATAATTGTAAAAAAAAAACAAAAAAAAAACTGACTACTTTGTGGATTTAGTCTGTTGCGGGTTATTTTTACACCGTGAACCCCGCGATAAACGAAGGAAATTAGTTTTCGTGACAGGTCTGGACAAGTCCGTAAGAACTGGGACTGACTTATAACACGACCTGATGATGGCGTCGCCCGGTTGTCTCCATTGGGATAGATTAAATGTCTGGTGCAAATGAAATGCATCTCCATGGAGACAATCGGGCGGTGAACCCTCCATCGGAGCATTTTCATAGTGCACTTTTAATAATGAGGAAAAACAAAAACGTACCACAGAATCCACTGGAGCGCCAGCTGTACACCCTGGCTCCTGCGACTTGACAGGCCGAAGCGTAAGCTGTGACAGACTGACACAGCACATCTTTTCTTCCGTTGTAGAGGCAGACGTCATAAGTACAGTCTTCAAAATAGCCAGCAGGGTCCACTTCAGCGTGGCAGTCGCGGAAAGGACCCTTTTGATCTCTGATGATGCCACAAAAATCTTCCTTCTCATACCGGATCATGTCAGTTATGTCACAATCCGGGCACTTCCCTTTACACCCGTCGACGCATCCCGGGATCTCTGCCACTCTCCAGCTCGCGCCGAAGTCTGCCGGTTCGACGGGACTGTTACCGGTTTTAGGAACGAGGTCGTCTTGCGCTTCACCGTTGTAGTTGCCGCACAGGCCACACACTGCCCCCATGTATTTACTGGGCAGAGTCACGAAAACAGCACTTTCCCAGTTGAATTTAACCTTCAGTCCAAAGTCCGTGTGAAGAACGGCGTACCAACCACTTTTGAACACGGTCACGTTTCCATCTTGAAGACTGACGGGGAGGTTTACCAGTTCATTATTTACCTGAAAACACAATCCATTGAACCATTTCAGTAACGAGAGATTCTAAAAGTGACAAAGCCGTAAACTCACCATGATGCGTCCTTTGTGTGTTCTTGTCATGACTACGCTGAGGGAGTAGACCTTGACCTCAACTAATTTGGCGTAAGAAACGACTTTACTGCCTCTGTTGTCATTCTGCACTAGAACTTCAAACGGCTCCAACTCGTCGCCTGGATCTTTGGAGCACAGGGCAGCCAGCTGGTACACGCAGGTGCCTTGGAAATCGAATCTCTTCCCATCAAAGGTCTTATAATGGGGGTCACCTGTGGCTTGACACGTTTTGACCGAGACGGCGACGCACTTCCTGACGCCGTCTACAACGCTACACCGCTCCCCGTTCTTGCAGCCTTTGTCTTGGCATTCCACTCTTTGGGTTTTGGGATGACATCGGCACCACTTTCGACAGCCCTGGTCCAGCCAAAACGATTCCCCGGCAGGAACGCTTCGCCCGTCGTAGGTGCAGCCACACCCGTTGACAGGGACGCACTTGTTTGCGCTCAGCACGTAGCCCTTGTCGCACGAGCAGGTCTCTGCACAGGGGAGTCTGCATTTGAGGGGCGCGTCGGGGTCGGAGCAGGTGGCGGGGCAAGCGCTGCCGCAGACCTCGTAGTGACTGTTGGCTGGACAGTTGGCAGCTACAAAAGAAAAAAAACAACAACAATTAAGCTTAAAACTGTTGGAATTGAATTTTCCTTTTGCAAATGAGTAAAAATGCCGTCAACCGGACAAATGTTTTTCCTTTTCTACACCGCTCTCATCCAAGTAGCTTCTTCAGTTCTGACAAGGCTGATAAGTTCTGTCTTGAGGATATAAAGATTTCAGTCGACAGAACCCTCTCAGAAACTTACACCTGGATGAAAGATGATAAACGTATTGACTTCTTATTTACTGTGATCAGTCTTTTTCAGCATAGAATTCAACCTGGATTTTTTTTCTGAGGGACCAGTTCCTGTCAACATTTTCTTCCTCCGAATGTGCAACAGAAACACCATCAAACTAAGATTTTTACAACACTATGGCAAGTTATCATAACAAGAGATGTAAATAATGGTAAATTCATTTTTTAAAATATTGATTAATACCAGATCAACTATGGGACAGTTTTTGGAGGTCAACATTTGCCGTGGGGACTTTTTGGTGAGTTTTGAGCTGTAGAATGTGGAACTATGAACTTTTATGACTCATTAGAGACAAACAACTTGAGCTGCAATAAATAACAGAATGCAAGCCTTTTTTTAACAATATTGTACATTCATGACTTTTTGGGGATGTTTCTGCTTCATGTTTTGATTTTGATATTAGCTACAGTACATTTACTTCAGAAATGTATATACTGCTCTTCATAATGTGTTTGTGACGGGCCTACTTCAGTAAACAAACAAAAATTACCTGATTTGAGGCATTGTGCCGGTGTACCGTATCCATTCATGCGGCTCACCCCGATGCTGTACAGACCAAAGCAGAGGCTGCTGCTTACAACTGTGGGGCAGGTACCATCTTGTCTTGGGTTGTAGGACAACTCAGCCCAGGAATAATCTGTCCCTACGATTTTTCTCCACTGAACATCTTTGGGCGCCAGTCCATCAACTTTAACGTCCAACACTTGACTCGTTTTAAGCACAATTAAAGCCTCGTTTTCAAATCCACTCAGACCCTGCAGCGCATACGAGGAACAGAAGCGATTTGTCGGCACCATGTTCATCAAAAACGGGTCGTAGGTTGTACGGCCGGTGACGCCGTTGAAGAGCAGGAGGACTTGGACAGCGTGGTCGGCCTCTATGACGAGTGTCGTAGGGTCATGGTAGGTGATTTCTTTTGTCCCTCCCTTATCCAAACTAAAAACACCCTTCCCTTTGTCAGTTTGGACAGTGATGAGAGTACTCTGTGACGCCTGGATAAAGACGCTGTCGTGTTTCTTCTGGAAGCTCAGCGGGGGGACGATAAACTCGGTGCCCCATTTACCGACCGGCAGGAGCTGCTCGTAGACGTGGCTACACGCGGAGAAGCGCCAGAAGCAAGAGTGACCCGAGAACACCGCGACTGGTTTCGTGGAGACGACGTGGGTACCGGAGAGGACGGCCCTGCTCTGGAACTGCACGCTCTCAAACGGCTGAAGATCTAGTTGTAATCGGCTGCCGTTCTCGTACGTACGCCCCTGGTAGTGAAGAGCACCGGTCGGACTGATTTCTACGATGTTGGGCTCGTTTCCATTTGTCACGGCAAACTCTTTATAGGTGTTGAAGAGAGACCCGTCTGGAGTAAAGATGAAATATTCAGTGTCCCATTCAGCAATAGGCAAAATCACAGAGGCGTCACTGCTGAAGAGTCTGTCGTTGGAGGAGGTGACGGTGATGAGTGCAGAAGCTTCAATCCGGACCGTGTTGGATGACCTTTCAGTGCCGTGGAGCTCGACTTGATTGGGCAGGGAGATGGTGACCCCCTTCCCAGCCATCAGGTCCCGCTCTTCCCTGAACATTAAAGAGGGCACGTCCACAGTGACTTTAGTGTCGGTCTGAACAGCAGTGATGTGCAGTTGGAATCTTGGACTGTCGTAGTTTGGCCGAACGTTCTGCAAAAAGCACAGGGCAAACTCCTTCCCTGCCCACCTGGCCTTACATGGGCCTGAAAGAAACAAAGGAAAATATGTAAAAATGATAAATGTGTTCATGATTTAAGACGCACCATGTAGATTTCTGGTGGGGAGTGCGCCACCTGCTTGGTTAGTCAGTGTTTTATTTGAAAAACCATCTACTGGGACAAACAGGTGGCAGACCCTTCACCAGAGAAGTTAATTAATGAATCGTGCAGAGTCATTCATGCAAATATAAATAAAAACTAAGCCACACATCCTGGAAAAACAAAAAACCACACACTAACTTTGGGTTTAAAGTGCAACTAAACGGGGACATGAATCAGTGAGTAGATGAGTGGATGGATTGTTTTTTGTGACAACCATTAGATTTAGGCTGCTCATTTCACTTCTCCATTACTCATTTGCACAGACAATATAACTATAATATAACACTGAGAGTCCTGCCAGAGCCTGAGGGATTTAGATCACACTTCTGTTTGACCCAGTGGTAGAACAGTTCACACTCAGGAGGGAAATGTTTCAGTTTCGATGGCCGTCCTTTGTGTCGCCGTCTCGACTTCTTCACCTGTTTAACCCTCTGGTGCACAGCGGTCACTGCAGTGGACAGCTACTAAAACAACTTTCTCTTTAATGCATTGGTTTATGTGGTGGAGCCTCTGGAGTGCTCTCTGCTGCCACACTCCATTGACATCAATTCAGTGGTCAGTCGGTGTAACTGCAAGTAAATTCCCTCTGATTGTTTTTCTTATTCAGGCCTAAACGTTGCATCTAAACAGTGTTGAAATTTCCCCCCAAAAATGTTGAAATGTTTTTTTAAAGCATAAAAAGAAAGATGTGTTTGTATATTTACAATAGAGCACAAGTTAATTCATATTTACAGGCAGTTCAATGTTTTTTCATGTCCCGAGAAGAAAAACACGTCAGAAAAAAAAATAAAAATCTTGACCAAGGCTTTCGTAATTCATGCATCAGAGGGTTAACATTTGGTTACTTTCACAGAGTCAGACTCAGCCGATGGGGGCGACAACTCTGATAAATCACATTAAACCAAGACCACACAGGGCCTGAAATAAAGAGTCAATACTCGACACAAAAAAGCAAACCCGTACCATTCGATTTAAAGGGCTTCTATTAGACTTAGAAGGGTCTGACAGGATTTAAAAGGATTCAGTTTATCTACACGAAAAATATTACAAAGCAGAAGAAAGTTCACCAACACGAATAATTGACTTACAGCTGAGGAGAAGCAGTGCAGCACAAAGCAGCGACAGGGAACCCATGGCTGTGAGAAGGTTTCAGAATGAGGCATTAGTTAATACAAGTCGTCTGGATTTATCAAACAGCATTTAAAGTGACTCAAGCTCTTCTTACCTGCTAAGACCCAAACTTTTGGCAGCTCTAATGTGCATCAATTTATAACTATCACAAAAAGGTGCAACCGACCAGGTGCCTCACCCGTGTCACCTGCAGCTCATCACCAATCAAGACACACCCTCTGCAAAACAAAGGCTCAGGTCCCAGTTCAACAGCTGCATCCTTGGCGGGCTACATTTGAAGGGCGTTTACGTCACTTCTGGCGTGACAAGGCCTGTCCCGTTTCACGCAGCCCACGAATGAGCCGGACAAATGTGGTGTAGTGATGGTGAAACCGAAACCTCATGAAACACTGAACCACTTTGAGAAAACTGCACTGGAAATGACACACTGCTTCAATCGTTTGACACAGAAGAGCGACATCTGCTGGATTTGTGTGTGTGATGCATTTGTGTGGATGTGACTTAAAGCTTTTGTGAACCTCGCCCCTTCCTCCAACCCCCACTCCCCTTTTCTGGGACTTTTGTTTTGTATTTTCTTATAACTTATTCTTCTGTTTATTATGAAACTGTTTTACATTATTTTGTGTCAACCTCTGAGCTCGACGCTGTACTGACCCTAATCTGAGCTAAAGGAACTGGGTCCTCTGGGAAAGTCCTTTGATTCAAAACTACTGTGTGACCATTTATGTCTAAAAACATGAGTGGAAACAGTTCAGCCCTCAGCTCTATGTTCTGAGTGACCCACAAATGACCACTCAAAGTCCATCGTCAGACTTTATTCAAACCAGTATTATGACTGGAAAACAAATACTAAAGAGACACTGGAAGGACCCAGAGGAGCCAGCGTTTCATGAGTGCGTCACAGAACGGGCTAAAGTGGCTTCCTACGAGCAGATGTCTATGAATATGTCAGACCTGAACCTATAAAAACAAATGTAAAGCCGACCTGGACTATATGAAATGAGACTGTGTTAAGTGTGGCATAACTGTATGGAAGTAACTGTAAAACACACAATCTAAAGGACTTCAGTGCTTTTCTGTAAAAACACATTTTATTTTTCAATACAATGATTATGTCCAGTTTTTATTACAGTAGAACGTGCTGGTCCCGGGGATAACTGCCCCGAGACCATTGGAACCACTTTACAAATAAGCCTCAAACATCCTCGAGTAGAAACCACCATGACACCACCACTGCCATGTCCTACAAAAGTACACACTGCTCCACTTAAACACTGTGTTCAATCCACGTCTGTAGTGACAACCAGAGCCACACCTGCCTCCACCAGGGGGCAGTGTACCGCACCAAAACACAGCTTCATTTGCACAAACAGCCTTCTCTTATAAAACAATAAAGGAGTGGAACAATCTCAAACTGAACTCTCAAGTTCTGATGGAGGGACAGATGTGAGGACGACTCACAGTGAACAGCACAAACATGTCAAGGCCAAATGTAAAATGTACGGACAATGTAGAAGTGATTTGTGTAAATCAGGGACTGCAGATGGAAACAGCTGTTCACACTAAACTAAACTATTAAAACATGCATTTGATTTGACAGATCCATAAATGTGATCAGACTTTGACCAACTTGAAGACATTAAAATGCTCCAGAAAACAGGACAAACAGTCCAATAATACTGAACATTTACATACATTTAGTGCAGAGGGCCACAGCTGGGCATCATGTTGTGAATAATCACTTTAATGTGAGCGGCACTGAAGTGGACAAGGCCCCATGTCACATTTTGCTTAGGGCCCCCTGCAGGTCAGATGCGGCTCTGCTATTAACATTCACACGATTACAGTTCACTATTACTGAACACACTCTTAATAGAAATAGAAGTGCAACTATTTTGTCCTCACTAATCTATGAACTTCTCTGTGTCCACATGTGAAGATACAGCAACATCACTGTTTTAATTTGTTTCTAAAGTGAAAACTTAAAGAGTCTGGTACTTGAAAATAACACATTCTCCTTGACTGGTTCAAAGTTGGACACTGCCCTCTACTGGTGAATGTGGTCAGGTGAGGGATTTGGGAACAGCACAAAGTCAAACAACTTTAAACAAAAATAGTTTATTGAATGTTTGAGTAAAATGCAGTGAGAGATTTTGAACACACACAAATCCACAGGAACACGAGCTGCTCTCACTGTAAGAGCCTTTATCGTTTCTCATTTTAGATTCAAACACAAACAAAATGATCATCTCAAAACTCACTTTTTGTCTTTTGTCTAGACCGAGACTAAACCAGGACTAAACCAATAAAGAAAGAGCCTGATGAAGGTGGTGTTTGTTGATAAGTTTATAAAGCCTGCCTCCTCACACCAAAGCACTGTGGCACTACACTGATCCTTTACACTTTGTTCCTCTTTGATTCTCTTTTGTATAGTTTGACTTGTGCCCAATGACCCTGTGTGTGTGACTGTAAACTGCTCACACAGTCTCTTTTGAACTCTGATAAAACATGTGTGTGTGCCTTTAAGAGGCGTGGCTTCCTGCTTCCTCCACACAGAGCTGTGGGTGCAGCTCTCACTCTTAAGTTTCACTTCTGTCCAAGTCAAACTGTTTCTGATCCAGGAGAGATGGCGCAGAAAGCACTCGACCAAGAAGCCTTTTCCTGCTCCGTGTGTTTGGATCTACTGAAGGATCCTGTGACTATTCCCTGTGGACACAGCTACTGCAGGAACTGTGTCCAACAGCACTGGGACCAAGAGGACGAGAAGCAGCTCTACAGCTGTCCTGAATGTCGCCTCAGCTTCAGCCCCAGGCCTGCCCTGGTGAAAAACATCATGTTAGCAGCTGTAGTAGAGCAGATGAAGAAGACAGCGCCCCCTGCTGCCCTCTGCTATGCCGGACCTGAGGATGTGTCCTGTGATGTGTGCACTGGGAGGAAGCTGAGAGCTGTCCAGTCCTGTCTGCAGTGTGTGGCCTCTTACTGTGAGCGCCACCTACAGCCTCATTATGAAGCTGCAGCGTTTAAGAAACACCAGCTGGTGGCGCCGTCTCACAGGCTCCAGGAAAACATCTGCTCTCAACACGACAGAGTGATGGAGATTTTCTGCCGTAGTGACCAGCAGCTCCTCTGTTACCTCTGCTCTGTGGACCAACATAAGGGTCATGACATAGTGTCCTCTGCCTCAGAGAGGGCTCAGAGGCAGGCAGAGCTGCCGGCCAGGAGGGCCCTGCTGCTCCAGAGCCTCCAGCACAAAGAGACAGACCTGAAGAGGCTCCAACAGGAGGCCCAGGACATCAGGAGCTCTGCCCAGACAGCAGTGCAGCGCAGCAACGACAGCTTCAGAGACATGGCCCTTCTCCTGGACAAAAGACGCTCTGAAGTGGAGCAGCAGATCCGCTCCCAGGAGGACACCCAACTGAGCCGAGTCCAAGAGCTCCAGGACCAACTGCAGCAGGACGTGAGGGGGCTGAAGAGGAGCCTCTCTGAGCTGGACACACTGGACCTCACCCAGGATCATAACCAGTTTATACAGCGCTACGCTTCACTGTCCCCACACACAGAGCACAGAGCCAGCCACCATTCACACAGGGGACCGGGGATACTTTGAGGAAGTGACCAGAGCTGTGTCCAAGCTCAGGGACACACTCCAGCTCACTCTGAGTCCAGTCCAGGTTTTACTGGCACCAGCTGAACTCAGCTCCAGAGAGGACTTCTTAAATTATTCTACAGAAATCACTCTGGACACAAACACAATTAACAAACATCTGTCTCTGTCTGATGGAAACAGAAGAGTAACATGTATGAGTAAACACCACAGTTATCCAGATCATCCAGACAGATTCAGTGACTTGTGTCAGGTCCTGAGCAGAGACAGTCTGACGGGCCGCTGTTACTGGGAGGTGGAGTGGAGCGGGAGGAGGGTTTATATAGCAGTTTCATACAGAGAGATTCAGAGGAAAGGAAACTCTGATGAATGTGGATTTGGAGACAATGATAAATCCTGGGCCTTAATCTGTGACAAAACCAGTCCTTCATTTTGGTTTAACAAAGTCCAGTCCCAGGTCTCAGGTCCGGTCGGGTCCAGAATCGGGGTTTACCTGGACCACAGTGCAGGGGTTTTGGCGTTTTACAGCGTCTCTGAAAGTACCATGAGCCTCCTCCACAGAGTCCAGACCAGGTTCACTCGGCCTCTCTACGCTGGGGTCTTGACTGGAGACACTGCACATTTCCCTAAACTGAAATAGCAGCTTTGTTCTCCACAGTTTGATCAAATTTGTGCCTTTTATATTTGACTAATTTGACTATTGACTATTTTTGTGTTGAAATGTGAGTTATTTTGTCAAACTTTTCTAAACTTGATCAAATATGACATGGGGAGAGTTCAAATCATGACAAAATCCTGATCTAATAAAACAGGCCATTTTCCACAATATTGAGTTGATTAGTGTCATTCTAGTGTTTTTATCATGACATAACTGTACTGTTTGTGTAGTGTGTGTTTTTGTATGTCTCAGGGACTGCAGATGGAACACAGCATCTCTTCACTGTTTCCTTTGAATTCTGCAGACTAATAGTGTTCATACTGTTACTGCAAAACTAAACTCAGACTCTACATATTTGACATCTACATTTACATCTGTTTTGAACTTTGAACTTGATTTACACTTTCAATTCCAATGTTGTTCCTCATGTAATGTAAGTGTATGTAAGTCTCTGCTGTAAATGTCAAAGTCATTCTGTTATATCATGGGACTTTTCAATCACAAACACATTCACAAATCAATCTGTACAAGAAAATCAATAAAATCAATCAAATCAATCAAATAAGAAAACCTTTGTTTGTCCTCAGTGGGGAAATTGCAGTGTTGTAACAGCAAAGGACAGACAAAAAGTCCAAACTGTTCCAGATAAATAAGGATTTAAATAGGCCAGTTAGATACACAAGTGGAACTAAAATACATGTGAAAAATATCACAATATACTTTGAACATCATAAATACTTGTACAGTAAACTCCATTATGTACAATAAGTATCTATGGGCAGCAGAGGTGGGTAGTACTCAGTTACATTTACTCAAGTACATTTACTGGACTCACTTTGGAATAAAACTGGACTTTTCTGACACTTTTAAGGCCCCGTACTTTTACTTCTACTTGAGTAATATATAGTACAGAGTACAAGTAAATGTCAAAGTCATTCTGTTATATCATGGGACTTTTCAATCATAAACACATTCACAAATCAATCTGTTTTATGTGGACTTTTTTGACTAAAAATAAAAAAGAGAAGAGTAAGAGGGAAGAAGGGAGAGAGGATGGTTAGAGGAGAGGACAGAGAGAAAGAGAGAGACAGAAAGAGAGAGCGAGCGTCCACTCGTTTATCTGGCTGATCCAGCTGATCATCATTACAACCTCATTACACATAAGTACTGCTCCTGTTTACAATGTGAGCACCAAAACAAACAGATTTACACTTAGGGCTGACAGAGAGGTGGACTGATAACCATAAGGTCGATGGTTTGATCCTCTATATGTATTTAAAATGTGAACTTTAAACACAATCCCTTTAAAACAGAAATCACAGGAGTCTAGTCAAAATGTTTAATGTCTATTACTGTTGGTACTGTCTCTATATCACAATAAACAAAATAAATAAAATGACAGGAGTTAATGTTCTTTCCTTGAACCGCCATCTTAACATAGTGGAGGGGTTTAAGCCCCCGAATGATCCTGGGAACTATGTTGTCAGGGGTCCTGGTAGGGTCACCCATGGCAAACAGGTCCTAGGGGATGGGTCACACTAAGTGCGGTTTAGAAGTCTTTCATGACAAACAGAAGATCAAGTCCAGCTACGTCATCAGGACCGGCATTACTGGGGTCCCACCTCGGAGCAAGGCCTGGGCTGAGTGCTAGACAGCAAACATCTGGTGGCAGGACCTTTCCCCACGGGGCCCAGCCAGGCTCAGCTCGAAGGAGCGATGTGAGACCGTCCTCCTGTGGACCCACCAACTGTGGGCAACGGCAGAGACAGGGAGGGGCGTAATCAGGAAAAACAGCCTCCCTGATCTGAACGTGAGTGGTGTTCTGTTATTGCGCTTCTGTGCTAGCCACAGTTTGTCCATAACAAACACACCCTAGACACCCTAGACCATAGGTCAGTGATCAACTTGGTGAAGAGAGGGGCAGAGCTATCAACCGATCACCACTTGATGGTGACTTGGATGCGCTGGTGGAGAAAGAAGGCGGACAGACCTGGCAGGCCCAAGCGTACTATGAGGGTCTGTTGGCAACGCTTGGTGGAGCCCTCTGTCAGGGGGATTTTGAACTCCCACCTCCGTGAGAACTTCTCCCAGATCCCGGGGGTGGTGGGGACATGGATTCCGAGTGGGCCATGTTCTCCGTTTCTATTGTCAGTGCAGCCGCTTGCAGCTGTGGCCGTAAGGTAAGCAATGACCGAACCCAGTGGTGGACACCAAAAGTAAGGGATGCTGGCGGATAAAGCTCCTGATGCCTCAGGAGGGAAGCAGTGCTTCACCAACACCTTTTACAGTGCAGGGGGAGAGCTACTGAACTCAACTGGCGATGTTGTCGGATGGTGGAAGGAATACTTTGAGGATCTCCTCAATCCCATTGTCACATATTCTGAGAAGAAAGCAGAGAATGGTGACCCGGAGGTGGACTCATCCATCACCCTGGTTGAAGTCACCAAGGTGGTTGGCAAGCTCCTCGGTGGCACGGCTCCAGGGATGGACGAGATCCAACCCGAGTACCTTAAGTCCCTAGATGTTGTGGGGCTGTCTTGGTTGACACCTCTCGCATGGCGGTTGGGGACAATACCACTGGGCTGACAGACTGGGGTAGTAGTCCCTCTGTTTAAGAAGTGGGCCCGGAGGGTGTGTTCTAATTACAGCGGGATTACACTCCGCAGCCTTCCCGTTAAGGTTTATTCCAGGGTACTGGAGAGGAGAAGCTGACCTATAGTTGAACCTCGATTAAAGAGGAGCAGTGTGGTTTTCATTCCAGTCACGGGAGAAGGCATTCCACCGTGTCCCTGTGGTGTTGGGGGTGCTTTGGGAGTGGGGGGCCCTTTGCTAAGGGTCCAGTTCCTATATGACCAGAGCAGGAGCTGCGTTCATATTGCTGTCAGTAAGTCAGACGTGTTCCCGCTGCATGTTGGACTCCACCAGGATTGCCTTTTATCACCAGTTCTGTTCATTGTATTTATGGAAAGAATTTCTAGGTGCAGTCAGGGGCTGGAGGGGGTCCGGTTTGGGTACCACAGAATCTCATCGCTGCTTTTTGCAAATGATGTCCTGGAGGCTTCTTCAAGCCAGGACCTGCACCAGGCACGGGGGCCGTTTGCAGCCGAGCGTGAAGCAGCGGGGAAGAAAATCTGAAGCCATGGCTCTCAATCCGAAAAAGGTGGTTTTCCCTGTCCAAGTGGTTGGGGAGTCTCCGCCTCAAGTGGAGGATTTCAAATATCTTTGGGTCTTGTTCACGAGTGAGGGAGGATGGGGGATGATATTGATGGTTGTATGGTGCAGCATCCGCAATGATGCTGTCTCTTTATCGGACTATTATTGTAAAGAAGGAGCTGAGCTGAAAGGCAAAAATATCGATTTACCGGTCAGTCTACGCTCCTCCTACCTTCACCTGTGGTCATGAGCTTTGGGTAATGGCTGAAAGGACAAGATTGTGGATACAAGTGGTCGAAATGAGTTTCCTCCACAGGGTGGCTCTCTTAGAGATTAGGTGAAGAGCTCAGTCACATGGGAGGAGCTCGAAGTAGAGTCACTGCTCCTACACGTTGAGAGGAGCCAACTGAGGTGCCTCAGGCATCTGCCTCCTGGACCGCCTCCCTGAGGAGGTGTTCTGTGCATGTTCCACCGGGAGGAGGCCCAGGACACACTGGAGGGACTATGTTTCCAGCCCAGAATAAGAAGAAGAAAATTAATGGAGTGAATGTGTTGTCCTCACCTGTCCTCACCTGTCACCTGTCCTCACCTGTCACCTGTCCTCACCTGTCCTCACCTGTCCTCACCTGTCCTCACCTGTCAGCAGAGTGTGGAGTATTTCCTGGTTGTTGTTTCCTTAAATATATGGACATATCAGTTTTCAGACTTATAGTCTAATTAGGCCCAAAGAGTACACTCATTCTTTATGTGACGCTGAGCAAAAAAGTCTATGTGGACCACACCCTGTCTCCAAGATGAAGGTGGCCAATTTGAAGCAATATATGCAGATGCACAAAATCTAGACCTCGTATTTTAATGGACTTGGGTTTTTGTTTTTTTCTGGGTTTTTTATCTGATGTACTTCAAACTAAGACAGCATCATCAGGACATATCTTGGAACAAACGTTAAAAGAATTTGCGCAAGTCTCAGAGCGTGGTCATGACAAGCTCTTAACGAAGGGGGCATTCATTTTAAATTCATATAAAATTCCTTGAAACTTTGTAAACATTTTCCAATTGAAACTGCTCCCACTGTGGTGTTGCGTGTGCTGTGTTATTCAGAGACATTTGAGGACCACGTGAACCACCTAAGATAAGTTTTGAGTCACATGAGAAAACATGGAATCAAGTTGAGACCCACCAAATGTGAACTTTTCAAAAGTGAGGTTGGTTACCATAGAGGCTTGGTGTCTGGCGAAGGAGTTAAAATGGATCCGCAGGACTTGAAAGCTGTTTTGGCACTTAAGCACAGAGAGATGGGAAATGTCAAGTCACTGTTAGGCTCTTAGGTTACTATTGCTCCTTCATCCAACATTTTTGCCGCGTGGCCAGTCCACTATTTGAACTGTTACAAAAAACAAACACAGAAGGTAATGCCAGTCAAACTTTGGCCTCCTGTTCATTCTTCGCATTGACGGGTCTAATGATGCCTTAGGTGCAGTGTTACACCAGGCAGAACAGCAAACTACATGTTATTGGGTATGGGTCGAGAACATTAACGCCCGCTGTCAGATATTACAATCTTCACTCTGGCAAACTCAAATTTTTAGCGTTAACGTGGGCCATACACAACACATTTAAACATTACCTGTATTATGCACCCACATTCACTGCAAATACAGACAACAAACCACTAACAGATGTTCTCAGCACTGCCAGACTTAACGCTGTTTGGCATTGATGGGTGGGAGAGTTGGCTGATTTTAATGTGGCAGATGTTGTGCACAAACCCAGTGGAAAGATCATCTTAACCATGTTGTACACACATGTAATTGCGCAAGGCATAAGTCCACCGGGTTCACTGCATTTTTTCTTTTGTATGGACGACATCCACACCTGTAGACTTACTGTTCATCTCCAGAAAGACTCAGAGCGAAACTGACAGGCAGATCATGGGCAGAGAGAATGCAGACTGCTTATGACAAGAGAGAAATAGTGAAAAGTCTTCTGCCAAAGGTAAAAGACAATGTGACATCTGTCAGGGTTCTCCAGCCAGGGGACAGGGTGTTAGTTGAATAGTTGAAAGAGTTGATGAGGGACCAGTGTACAAGGTGCAGCCAGAAAAAGGTTCCAAAAATCTACGTGTGCTCCACAGAAACTTACTATTCCCTGTTGTTTGCTACCCCTCGAAGAGAACATCCCAGCTCAAAGTCAAAAGAGACACACAGTTCAACAAGTAACAAAAAGGAAGACACTAAAGCAGACTGAAGAGACCTCTAATTCAGAAGGTGCTCAAGAGTTTTGTCTGCCTTTGCAACAAGACTCAAGACAAGACAAATCAGACTCTAATGCAGGAGGAACAGCAGGCGATGGACACTGAACAGGACAATACTGAACCAGAACGTCAAGTAGAAGAACAAACACACGAGGAACCATCGAAGGAGCAGGTTCCACAACAGGAGGAACATCCAGAGGTCAACCTGAGGAGATCCCAGCGGACCACCAGAGCCAGGGAGATGTTCACCTATGACGCCCTTGGACAACCATCATGTCAGAAGACATAGCTGGACATTCCCATAGTGTTTCTGTGTGTATAATTGTTTGAACAGATAAACGTGGAACCTTCAGGCGCCTGGAAATTGAGTGTTCACAGATTGTTTAAAGTCACAGTATTCTTAATGTATATAAATTGACTTTGAATAAAATCATTTAAAGAAACTCTCAAAAAACCCTTCTCTCATTATTCTGGTATTTAGCAAATAGCAAATAACGTGTCATAAACAAATTAAAATGTTCATCTTTTTATATTATTTATGTGAATGATGTGATTTTAATTCAAAAACACTCAAATGTCTTCCTCCAGACCTCATGCTTTTCCTGACAGAGGATTGGCTGTGGACTCTTCATTAAAAACACTCAAACTGATCACGGAACTTTAGACACGAAATTTGGAGCAAGAAACACAAAAGTTCAGATCATTTCATATTGTCCACATAAAGCTCCAGTCACTTTAGACTCACAGAGGGAAGAGGAACCACAACTTTTACTCGAGTAAGAGTACTGGTACTTGAAAATAACACATTCTCCTTGACTGGTTCAAAGTTGGACACTGCCCTCTACTGGTGAATGTGGTCAGGTGAGGGATTTGGGAACAGCACAAAGTCAAACAACTTTAAACAAAAATAGTTTATTGAATGTTTGAGTAAAATGCAGTGAGAGATTTTGAACACACACAAATCCACAGGAACACGAGCTGCTCTCACTGTAAGAGCCTTTATCGTTTCTCATTTTAGATTCAAACACAAACAAAATGATCATCTCAAAACTCACTTTTTGTCTTTTATAAAACCAGACTTATTATTCATCTTCTTTGATGCCATGTCCGTCTGTGGCTGTTAGCCAGTAATAATCATAAAATTATCTGGTGTCTGAGCAATCACCTTGATTTACTTAAGTGAAATTAACAGTGAATTGACAACATTTAACATAAATATATTAATATAGACTGAATATCGCACACTCATTAAACCCCCAATTGAAATTAACATTCAAAACATTTATTGTTTTAGTAGTCTATCTATTTAAAAAAAAAAAAAAAAAAAAAAAAAAGGTAGCATCATAAGAGGTTTAATTTATTTTACTCTGGTTATTATTTTCCAAATTTATTATAACAGCAACAACCTATATTTCAGAAATTGTAAATCAAATTGACTCTTTTTCTCTGTTTAGCCACAAAACAGCGACTTGTTATAACTGGGCTCACAGCAAAAATGCTGACGCCCTAGAAGGACTTTTGTAACATCATAAGAGAAGTCCCTGAGGTCAGAGGAGACGTTCAGTCTGGAGCTTAGTCCATTCTTCAATGTCCTTGTATGAGAAGGCCGTCTGCACAAAGGCTGAGCTACATCTAGAGAGTCTGCAGTCATTGTGATTTTTGGACCTGGATGTTCTGGTGGTCTTGATGTTCTGATGTTCTTGAGGTTCTGTTGATCTGGATGTTCTGGTGGTCTGGATGTTCTGGTGGTCTGGATGTTCTGGTGGTCTGGATGTTCTGGTGGTCTTGATGTTCTGATGTTCTCCTCAGACCAAAGCTGGACAAATCTCTTAAGTGGTGGAGGTGCAGTGTTGTTTAAAATTCTACATATTAATCCAAATACACAGCTAAATTCTCAAGTTTAACATTTCATATTTTTAAGGTTTGACTGTGATGATGCTTCAGTGGTTTCTTTCTTTTTCTGCCTGATTAAACAGAGATATCAGTGATTTTAATGTCGTCCCTTTTGCTTGAGACCAAATGGAACTGCAATAGTTTATCTGAGAAATGATCACAGACTCTAGATTAATCTTTGCTGCTTCATAGTTCAGTGTATTTCTAAAGACAGATACACGGTTAAACACTTTTATGATTTGCTTTTTGAATCCAACACAACCCGTAAATATTTAAATTCCTCCACTGCTTTGATTTGCTTGTTTTTGACAAAGATGCAAGAGAAGGATTTGGATTTGTTTTGTTTTTTGTAAAGTACATTGCTATCGTTTTATCAACAAGTAAGATGTGGATTCATTTTTGAGCCTTTAATTGTGTGATTTTGTCTTGTCAAAAACAGAAATTAAACCTACGCTGAAATATTTTGTGGGTTAAATTATTCTGTTTTCATCTGTACCACAAAAAGGCCACGCAAATACACTTTTAAATACAATTATTTTATTTATTTTAATATGAATCAGTTTGTTATCCATTTACAAAACATAAATCGTATATAGTACCTCCAACTAGACGCCACTGGCACCTAGCTCTAATGGAAAGTAAACATAAACGTGGAAGTGGGACAAACCCAAACACAGAACGGCTCAGAACTGTCCCAGGCCAGCCCGGGACGGTCCAGGCTAAAAGCACAGAACGACATTCACAGAAGTTAGTAAAGCTCATGGCGGTCCAGTTTGATACTAGACTTTGACAGTGACTTCAAGAACCTGCGCTGAATATTTGTCATAGTTTTACATCAGTGAAGTGGCAGTTTGTGGAGTAGAAAAGAAAAAAAACAACAAAAATACAGGAAGTAGCTCTGAGTTGTAAAGTAGAATCCCTCTGCGTACGTCGTCAAAACAGAAAAGTCCATCTAAAACACACAAGTTAGACATTTTTCTGACACTTTAAAGCTTCATTTCTCTAAATAAAGGTGTTGTATTTTTATTTTTAATCATGAAATCATAAGTATTGCGTAAATTAGTCGCAGTTTGGCTCTTACTGCTCGGTAACAGTTGTAGCGTTACCTCTACGTCTGCTGCCCGTGTCCAACCGGGAAGTAAAACGATAAACTTGAGTAAAATCGTCAAACTAGGCAAGGTTTTTAATAAACTCTTAAGTCTGTTTTAAGGACATTTGCAGGGGAAGCTGTTGAACGAGACGGGGGCTGATCAAAGCGTCGACAAAAGGTCATTCTGAAATTGTTGCTAAAAAACAAGAAAATTGTCCAAAAGCTGAAAAAAAACCTAAACAAATCTAAGGATAAAGTGATATTTGTGCAGGTTTGTGGTTAATATTTAAACCGTTCACTGGGCTGAGGTTCACGTATCGCACAAACTCATTTCTACACGTGTTTTAGCGTTTTAACATCCTGATGGCTTCAAACAAAACGAGCTAAAAAGTTGGAGTTCTGCTTTAAATACTAAACCAAATTCACTCGGCAAATTACAACTCTAAAGGGCCAGTACGGAACCTGCACTCACAGCTCCACCTCTGTGTCCAGAGCCGTGTCCTGCAGTGTCTCAGTTTATGGACGGGCCTCATGTGAAAGAGGCAGAGACCAATCAGATCAGAGAGAGTCATGTGACGCTCCCTCTGCTCTCTGATTGGATAATTGAACCAAACCACCAAATTATAACAAAAATAACTTGTCCGTCATGTCCAGAGTTTTTGTGATTAAGAATAAATCAGCGTTTTAACTGTTCTGAGTAAAAGTTGTGTTTGATGGGTCACATTTATGAACAAAATGTTACGTACAGCTCCTTTAAATGTGACGTTTGTAAAATCAACTCAAGTTTAAGTTTTAAGGTCGTATTATTGTCAAATTTCACATTAAAAGTTTATTGTTCGACTAAACACATTCATATTTTTGTTTCAACTTAAAGGTGCACTATGTAACATTTCAGGTCGGGGGGGGAATGAAATGTTCCGCAGTATGGCATTAAAATATGTTTTCAGTAAAAAGGCCGGTAGATTAATAAAGTAAACAAAAACGGATCTGGGGGCGTTAGCGGTTTGTTTCCATGGAGATACGCGATACGGTTAATGTCACACTGTGGAATATTCTGGGCAGAGCAATAACATCTCCAAGGAGACAAGCAGGTGGTGGAAAAGTTACCTGCTGTAGCTTTAAATTTGAACATAAACTTAAAGAGGGGGTGTTTAACTTTATCCTTTTGAAAATGCTTTATTCGCCCAAAAGCAACATATTCAAGTTTCGCTTTAGTTTTTGTCGCTGAGTCTCTCCTCTCTGTGCTAAGCCGCTCCCCCTTCAGAGCGCTATCACGACACAATGAGCTGCGTCGCACTAATGAAACTACTGCACATCACACCAGGTTTGTGAAGTCGTAGTGTACAGTTTTGTGTCATGTTTTTGTATATTTATGGAGGATTGTCGTGTGGGGGCGTGGGTGATGTCGGCTTGTGGGCGGAGCCTCGCACAGCGTCTTACAGTTAACAGAAAGGAGGGTTTGAGTGGGGCCCAGGAGAGGTCGCTGAAACGTGATAGATTTCGCCCCACGCTCCCTCGTTAACGTGTCGCCGATATTCCGCCCACTAAACACTGATAATAATGTGACTTTTGGTGCAGATTTAGGCCCGTCACCGTAAAAACTACAGACACAAAATGAAAGACGGAACAAACATTTTGAGGGATCAGTACTTATCGTTCAGACTTTGCATTAGTGTGAAACCTTGTTGTTTTTCTGTACGATCATTAGATTTGAATACATCACTTCTACGACTATGATTTTATTTATTCCAGCTCGTGTTTTAGTTGTTTGTTTGTTTGTTTTTTTTTCATTTTTGCTCATTTTTAATAAGGTGTTACTTGCGCTTTGGGGTTATTTTGTCAGTGAAGCTAATTTGTTTCAGTATTATCGTTTATCAGAGGAGGGTAATACTTTTTACTTACTTTCTGGCGTGCTTTTACTCCTATTTGAGTGATATTGTTATTGAAGTAACAGTACACTTTCTCGAGTAAAAGTCGTGTTTCCTCTTCTCTCTGTGAGTCTAAAGTGACTGGAGTTTTATGTAAAAATATGAAATGATCTGAACTTTTGTGTTTCTTGCAGCTCCTTCAGATTTGATTTAGTTTGGCTCATTTTTGCGTTTCTGCTTGAAAACACCACATTCCGCGCATTGTTTCATGTTGCGTTTCAAATTACATTCACTCCCGACAGTTACTTCTTACTCGAGTAGTACTTTTCCCAAATACTTTGAGTAATTTCTTGGACTCGTTTATCGTCTATATTTTCTTCAGTATGTTTTTTCATAATGTTCTCGTGACAGGTCTGTGTATACTGGGTTAGGCGGGACTCACACCGGCACAGAATCATCTGGGTCCAACACCTGACAGACCAGGACCAGGGTCTGGACCAGGGTCTGGACCAGGGTCTGGACCAGGGTCTGGACCAGGGTCTGGACCAGGGTCTGGACCAGGGTCTAGACCTGGTCCGAACTAAAGTCTTAGTCCTTTGTCCCCATGGAAGAAGATTCCAGACTTTGGAGTTTGGCAGGATGGACTTGGGACAGGACTGATTGGGTTGAGGAGGAGAATTTGGAAATAGAACCAGGACCAGGACCAGGACCAGGTCTAGACATGAGCCGGTTCTTGGACTCAGTGGAGTTTAAACTCTGATTGGGACTTGGAACAGTGTCTGGACTTGGGTTCGTTCTTAGACTACATATTCTAGACATAAACTAGTTCTAGGTGTCGCTGAGGAGGACCGATCTGGACCCGGTCTGGACTCTGTGGAACTTGGGATCAGGAGGATTCAGGATTTATTTGAGTCTTGGTCTTGTTCAGGACCAGGGTTTGGACTTGGAGCTGGTTCTTAATGCTGAGGGTGCAAAGTCTGGTCCTGACCCAGCGCCGAGACTCTTGGTCAGTGGAGCTGGGGTGTTGGTCTAGGTCAGGACCTGGGTCTAAACCTGGACGTGTTCTGGATAAGTACTTGTTGAAGCTGAGGAGTCTGGGGTCTTCTTTTGGACCAGGTCTAGACTCAGACTTGGTTCAGGTCTAGTACTTGTCGAAGCTGAAGATCCTGTGGAACTGGGGTCTTGGTCTGGATCGTGGTCCGGACCAGGACTTTGTGGAGTTTCAGTACTTGTTGATGCCGAGGATGCGGACTCCGTGGAGCTGGGGCAGTTTTGGGATGAGCACGCTCAGTAGAGACGCTGTGTTTACGATGAAGTGCGTCGTGTCGTACTTTGTGTAGAAACTCGCCAAGAAATATCTAAAGAAAAAAAGAAAAAGAAATCCAAATTATACTAAACTGATAATCTGATATAAATGGACAGTTAAAAATGCACCATCGCCTGTATATAAATGGATATAGCTAAAGCGCTAGCATGTCCCCCCTGTCTGTCTCTGCTGCTTCAGACTCATTTTGGTCTTAAATGTTCATATTAACCCTCTACATAATCCTGGGGTTTTTGGTTTTTTTTTTATTTTATTTTATTTTTTTCTTGTTATTTTGAGTTTATTTATTTATTGTATTTATTTTTTGTTATTTTGAGTTTATTTATTTTTCCTTATTGAGTTTTTTTTTGTTATTTTCTTTTTTTAGTTATTTTGAGTTTATTTTTCTTATTTTGAGTTTTTTTTAATTATTGTTATTATTATTATTATTTTGTCATTTTGAGTTTGTTTTTTGATAATTTATTTTTTGATAATCCTGTTTTTTTTTATTGAGTTTATTTTATTTTTTTTTCTTGTTATTGTGAGTTTATTTATTTTATTTATTTTTTGTTATTTTGAGTTTTTTATTTTTGTTATTTTGAGTTTATTATTATTATTATTTTGAGTTTGTTTTTTGATAAACAGCGCCCCCTCTGTCCTCTCTCTGTCTCTGCTGCTTCAGACTCATTCTGGTCTTAAATGTTCGTATTAACCCTCTACATGATCCTGGGGTTTTTATTTCTCTATTGTGTCTGTAAATCAAGATATGAACATTAATAACAGACAAATCTTTTTTTATCTTTTTTTTTTAATTATTTCTTTGATATTCTTTTTCCAGACAGAGGTTTAGTTTGTTCCCCTGACAGTCTGGACTTCCACAGAGAGGTCAGGTGATGTTACTGCGGCGTGTCCGGTCGGCTGACTTAAACAGGTTTTTGGCGCCGTCTTTCTATCGGTGGAGGCAGGACGACAGCGCCACCTGCAGTCCGACTTCTTCGGGACAGTATCCAAGGTGTGAGAGAGTAAAAAAATGCCGCCTCGTCCCAGTTTAAAGTCCGTTTGGCACGTTTCAACATTCCGATTACCCCGTTAATCCATAATGCCGTTCTGTCTTTTGCAGTGATCCAAAATGGCCGATTTTGAGCTGCTCCAGTTCTGCTTTGTGTTTTGTTGCCCATGTGCACGTTCACATTCTGCCCTTACGTTCCTTTTTTCCGTCTACTGAAAGCCCTCACTGTGTAAATCAGCTGACCGGACACGTTACAGCAACATCACGTGACCACTCTGAGGCGCTAGTGAGCTCCAAACCGCCAGGGATCAAAACAAACTGAACCTCGGTCTGGAAAAGAATCTATTAAAATAATTAACGGAAGACCAGATGAACCTCTTAACGTTTACCTTTTTGAAGCACTGAACGATCAATCTGTGTATTTTTTGTAGTTCTGATGATTATATTGTGACCAGGACAGTAAAAATCTTACTCGAAATCTGTCGTCTTGAGTCAGGGTTGCCAGATGTTGAGAGAGTATCAAGTGTAAAACGAGCTTCCTCAGCCACAAAAACATAAGGCACAAAAGAAGCTACTGTTTTAATCACTATTTTTAGATCATTAACAGTTTTAACAGCCAGTATTTTGGTTCTTTCTGGGTCTATTAATGTGAAACTAAACTAAAAAAAAAGGCTTTGTGAGCAAAAAAAAATGACAAAACTAGAAAAAAACGACGCAGGATTGTTATTAAAATCTGAAATATACTTTTGTGAACTCTGTTTCGGTGAAATGTGTCGTCTAATCTGTCATAAGCGCTTCAAGGAGGCGAGATGAGGAGGAGACTTTTGTCCCCTCTGGACTCACAGGACGATGGGGGAGATGGTGAAGAACTTCCTGGAGGAGGTGAATTGGATGCCGTAGTCCAGCTGCTCCCAGTGGGTCAGGAGTCTGGCCTTGCCCTGGTCTGGAGTCTCAAACGGAGTGCCTTTAACTGCATGCATGAACACGTACATGCCCTGCAGACAAGGAACAGGGAGAAAGATTAATTTACACTCATCTACGTCAACCCAGCAGACAAGGAACAGGGAGAATATTAATGTACTTTCACTTATATAAAGCCTGCAGACAAGGAACAGGGAAAAAGATTAATTTATGCTCATCTATGTCAACCCAGCAGACAAGTAACAGGGAAAAAAAAAAAATCTACGTTCATCTAAACCCTACAGACAAGGAACAGGGAAAAATATTAATCTACATTCATCTATATAAACCCTACAGACAAGGAACAGGGAGAAATATGAATTTACACTCATCTATGTCAACCTAGCAGACAAGGAACGGGGAAAAATATTAATCTACATTCATCTAAACCCTGCAGACAAGGAACAGGGAGAAATATCTACATAATATAGCACAGCAGTGACCGCACACCCCCTGGTTTATTCATTTTTCTCGTAGACTTTCTGAAAAAAATACATATATTAAAAGTTTGAGCGCTCGGGGCTAATCAGCTCTCATCACTTCACACACTGCGTCACGTTCAGCTCATTTACTTTTTATCTTCTGTCACGTTTTTAGGTTTAAATCGTCGACTGTAGTGGACTGAGTTCCCACTGCGGCCAAAGAGCCAATCAGGAGCGAGACTGTTGGTGACACCTGTTCCCGTCTGCACCGCTGGTTTAGCAAGGAGCGGGCGCTTAGCAACGCTGTCAATCAAACCTGTTGCTAACGCTAACAGGAGCGACCTCGGGGAAAGAAGGACCTGATTTGTCTGTTATTAATGTTCAGATCTTGATTTACAGACACAATAGTGAAATAAAAAAATGAATTGGAGCCAGAGTCGATGGAGCTGGACGTGCGCTCATGATCACTTCCTGTTTGGAACGAGGCAGCTAGCAGGTTAGCCATGTCCATATGTCTGTGGTTTAAATACTTAACGACTTACTGCCTTGTGCAGCTGAAGGACGTCCTCATGGAGACACATGAGGCTGATTCAGATACTACCCTAAAATAGACTCTGAACCAGGACTAAGGACTGAAGAAGAACTGAAGAAGGACTGAAGAAGAACTGAAGAAGAACTGAAGTAGGACTAAAAAAGGACTGAAGTAGGACTGAAGTAGGACTGAAGAAGGACTGAAGTAGGACTGAAGAAGAACTAAAGAAGGACTGAAGAAGAACTGAAGAAGAACTAAAGTAGAACTGAAGAAGGACTGAAGAAGGACTAAAGAAGGACTGAAGTAGGACTAAAGAAGAACTGAAGTAGGACTAAAGAAGGACTAAAGTAGGACTGAAGAAGGACTGAAGAAGGACTAAAGAACTGAAGAAGGACTGAAGAAGGACTAAAGAAGGACTGAAGTAGGACTAAAGAAGAACTGAAGAAGGACTGAAGTAGGACTAAAGAAGAACTGAATAAGAACTGAAGTAGGACTAAAGAAGAACTGAATAAGAACTGAAGTAGGACTGAAGAAGAACTGAAGAAGGACTGAAGAAGAACTGAAGAAGGACTGAAGAAGAACTGAAGAACTGAAGTAGGACTGAAGTAGGACTGAAGAAGAACTAAAGTAGGACTAAAGAAGAACTGAATAAGAACTGAAGGAGGACTAAAGGCCTGAAGTAGAACTAAAGAAGGACAAAAGAAGGCCTGAACAAGAACTGAAGAAGGATGAAAGAACTCAAGGACTGAAGGATTGAACTAGACCTGAAGAAGGGCTGAAGAACTGAAGTAGGACTAAAGAAGAACTGAAGAAGAACAGAAGAAGGACTGAAGAAGAACTGAAGTAGAACTGAAGAAGAACTGAAGAAGAACAGAAGAAGGACTAAAGAAGAACTGAAGTAGAACTGAAGAAGAACAGAAGGACTAAAGAAGAACTGAAGCAGGACAGAAGAAGGACTAAACCAGGAGTAAACCAGAGGATCCTTACGAAGTTGTGAATGACGTTGGTGAGGGTCCACACCAGAGGGACACTGAAGAATGGGATACTGAGCAGGACCACGTGCAGAGCGCAGACCCCCAGAGCGTAAGTAAGCCAGATGCCCCGGCTGTTCATGACTCTTGTGTTTGGGTTCACCTCACTGTGTGCCACGCCCACGTTCATCTCAACCTGAACACAGACACAGACACAGGTTTAGTTTACAGTTTAGTAACAGTAACACTTTGAAAAATAAATAATCGACAAAATGGCGTCCTGAAAACAGTGGAATAAAGATCAAACTCAAACATGAATCAGTCCAAATAAAACTTCAGAGACTCAAGGAGAAGAAACGACCAGAACATGGAGAAACATCTGAAAAGTCCAGTTTGAAGAACAGGTCTGCAGTCTGGACTTGTCTGAGTGATAAAAAAAAAACATCATACATCATGTGGTTGAACTTTGACCTTTGGCACACATTCCTCAGCAGAACAAAATTTGGAGTTTGAGCTTCATCCAGAGGTAGGTGTGTGGGATCAGCCTGAGCTCAGGGACCACAGAGGCCGTGAAACAAAGTACAAGTAGTAAAGAACTGTACTTCAGTAACATTTTTAGTCATCTATACTTTACTGAAGTAGTAGAAAGTACAAAGTATTTTTATTACAGTTTGAGGTCTGCTGAAAAGGCTGAAGGTTTATTTTTAACTTGTTCATAGTTTAAGCCACAGACTGTTTATATAAATGGACACGCTAACCCGCTAACCGCCACGAACTGTGCTAAACAGCGCCCCCTGTCTGTCTCTGCTGCTTCAGACTCATTCTGGTCTTAAATGTTCGTATTAACCCTCTACATGATCCTGGGGTTTTTATTTCACTATTGTGTCTGTAAATCAAGATCTGAACATTAATAACAGACAAATCAGGTCCTTCTTTCCCCGACGTCGCTCCTGTTAGCGTTAGCAACAGGTTTGATTGACAGCGTCGCTAAGCGCCCGCTCCCTGTTAAACCAGTGGTGTGGGAGGGAAGAGACGTCACCTTTAACATCCTCACTCCTGATTGGCTCTTTGGTTGCTATGATACTCGCGGTCAGAATTCCAAATGTGTAACTCTGCTCCAGATTAGCCGCTAAAACTGTTAGCGTCGATGAGCTTCACCTGGAGCTGAAGCTGTGACGTCAGAATCACTCAGTCTGTGGTTTAAACACGCAAAAATGTAAAAATAAAAACAATAAAAAATATTGATCCAATTATTCCTGTTGAACAAAATTCAGCACAAATCATTTTGATAAAAAAAAAAAAAAAAAAAAAAGTTAAAAGCCTGGTTTAGACCCGGTTTAGTCCCAGCTTAGTCCCGGTTTAGTCCCGGTTTAGACCCGGTTTAGACCCGGTTTAGACCCGGTTTAGACCTTGTTTAGTGCTGGTTTAGTCCTGGTTTAGTCCTGGTTTAGACCTTGTTTAGACCTTGTTTAGACCTTGTTTAGACCTTGTTTAGACCTGGTTTAGACCTTGTTTAGACCTGGTTTAGTCCTGGTTTAGACCTGGTTTAGTCCTGGTTTAGTCCTGGTTTAGTCCTGGTTTAGCCCTGGTTTAGTCCTGGTTTAGCCCTGGTTTAGTCCTGGTTTAGACCTGGTTTAGTCCTGGTTTAGTCCTTGTTTAGTCCTGGCTCAGTCCTGGCTCAGTCCTGGTTCAGTCCTGGTTCAGTCCTGGTTCAGTCCTGGCTCAGTCCTGGTCGTTGGTCAGTGTTTTTATTTCACTCTTGTTCAGTTTTAACAGGACACTTTCACACTCTTTACACACTGATGCTAAGTTTCCCGGTGGGACGTTTAAATTCACTTTGGCCTAATTACGCACAAAAAACAAACCGGTGGCGTGATCTGTTTTCAAATAAAAGAGTTGGATTGTTCAAACTTACTGTTAAACGAGTTCAGACCGAGGAGAACTTGAAATAAACCCGCTAAAGAGAGAAAAAGCTGGATTCCTTCGCTGAGTTTTGCACAAAAACAGCAGAGACTGAAAACGTAACGCTACGTGTGTCCGTGGATTCAAATAGTGTCGCCCCAGAGTTTGTCTCGTCAGGCTCAGTCCGCCCAACACACTGAACAAACAGCTTTTACCAAGTATTTGCCTGCACAAATTTACAATATTTATGAGTTAACAACGTACACAAACCTGAAATCAGATAGTAGACTACATATTTTGGATGCTTAACATATAAAACAAATAATATAGAGATTAAATGTGTCATGAAATCCCCCAAAACTACATACGATTCATTTTCATTTACTAAAATTTACAGGAAGTTTCTATATTTTATAAACTATAAACAAAAAGATGATTATAGTTTGTAAACTTGTCTGTTTATATTGTTTTTTAGTTTAGAGAGGATTAGTACATCAGAGACTGCAGAAGGAGCAGAGGATGCAGAAGAGAGGAGCAAATGGGGCAGAGGATGCAGAGGAGAGGGTCAGAGGAGCAGAGGATGCAGAGGAGAGAGTCAGAGGAGCAGAGGATGCAGAGGAGAGGGTCAGAGGAGCAGAGGATGCAGAGGAGAGGGTCAGAGGATGCAGAGGAGAGGGTCAGAGGAGCAGAATATGGTAAAATATTTTGCCTGTGAGACAAAACCCGGGAAAAACAGCCCTACGTTTGTCTGGCCTCTAGATTCATCCAATCAGCGCGCAGCACGCCGGGCGGGCGCGCGCTCTACTTCCGCGTTGCGCCTCATGGAGTTTGTTATGAAAAATCAAACGGAGTCACTGGTCGAGTTCAGGTTTTTCAGATCCACACTGAGGTAAGTCGAGTTTGTTAAAGTTAAACCGCACAGTGACGCGCTAAAGTCGATTAAGAATAAACCGACGCAATCTGAAATCACAGTTAAGTTTTTGTTCGTTTTAATTTCAAAACAAACTCATAACTTGCCTTGATCAGACGTGAACTCTTTAATTAACTCTAATATGAAGCCAGAAAAGTGAACTTAAGATGTTTTGAATAAATAATAAAAATAAAAAAAACACACCTAAATCCTCTGAGATATTTGGTGTTTCATGTAAAATAATGTTTCAAAGGCTCATATTACTCTGCTCATTGTGTGTTTTTGTTTCATTCTCACATGTTTAACGCACAAACCTGCAGATTTAGACTGAGTTCTTCTCTCAGACTGAAAATTCTCTGTTCCACCTTGTGATGTCATCATGTGGTGATACAGGAAGTGCTCCACTGTGTTTTTAAACTCCACACACCTTCATTTATAGAATCATTTGGATCATTTCAGCCATTTGGAGTTTCTAATCTTCTACTGAACTAAAGGTAAAAGTAGGAGGAGTTCACTTGAAAACTACCACTTGATGACATCACAAGGTGGAACGTCGCATTTTGATCTTTGGAGATGTTACAGACTAATAATAAAGTGTGAATGAAACAAAACACAAGCCCAGGTCTGTTGTTGAACATTAGAAATAATTGTAAAGTAATAATCAGATGCTTTTAGGTGGCGACCGTGGCTCAGTTGGTAGAGCGTTTGCCCACTCATCTGAAGGTTGCCGGTTTATTTCCCGCTCTCCACATAAACATCATTGGTTGAGCGTCAGATCCACTGACCCACAGGTCGGCGTGCGATTCCAGCTCACACAGATGAACACTGTTGTGTCCTTGGGCAACACACTTAACCCCAGTGTGTGTGTGAATGTGTGTGTAGGGGTGTGGGGGTGGGTGTGAGTGTGTATATGTGTATGAATGTGTGTGTGAATGTGTGTGTGAATGTGTGGGGGTGTGTGTGTATATGTGTGTGGGGGTGTGTATGTGTGTGTATATATGTGTGTGTATTGTGTGTATATATGTGTGTGTATATGTGTGTGTGTGTTTCTTTGCGCTGTATAAACATGTGACCGTTCACTGTGTGTATGTGTGTGTGTATATATGTGTGTGAGTAGGGGTGTATGTGTGTGTATATATGTATATGTGTGTATATGTGTATATATGTGTGTGATTGTGTGTGAATGTGTGTGTGTAGGGGTGTGTATGTGTGTGTGTATTGTGTGTATATATGTGTGTGAATATGTGTGTGTATATGTGTGTGAATATGTGTGTGTATATGTGTGTGTATATATGTGTGTATATGTGTGTGTGGTTCTTTGCGCTGTATAAACATGTGACCGTTCACTGTGTGTATGTGTGTGTGTATATATGTGTGTGAGTAGGGGTGTATGTGTGTGTATATATGTATATGTGTGTATATGTGTGTGTGTATATATGTGTGTATATGTGTGTGTGGTTCTTTGCGCTGTATAAACATGTGACCGTTCACTGTGTGTATGTGTGTGTGTATATATGTGTGTATATGTGTGTGTGGTTCTTTGCGCTGTATAAACATGTGACCGTTCACTGTGTGTATGTGTGTGTGTATATATGTGTGTGAGTAGGGGTGTATGTGTGTGTATATATGTATATGTGTGTATATGTGTGTGTGTATATGTGTGTGTGGTTCTTTGCGCTGTATAAACATGTGACCGTTCACTGTGTGTATTGTGTTGTCGTGTGCAGATTTGTGTGACGATGCACCAGCTCTCCGCCCACACCGTGCGTCTGCTGTCCAGCGCTCAGGTCGTGGCGTCGGTGCTGAACGTGGTGAAGGAGCTGACGGAGAACGCCCTGGACGCGGACGCCACCGCCATCGACGTCAAACTGGTAAAACTCCGTCTGTGTCGATCACGTTTGAAATGGGCCAAACTGGAAAATCACTGTGTGTCAGATGCCCTCCCTGTGTGTGTCAGATGCCCTCCCTGTGTGTGTCAGATGCCCTCCCTGTGTGTGTCAGATGCCCTCCCTGTGTGTCAGATGCCCTCCCCGTGTGTCAGATGCCCTCCCCGTGTGTCAGATGCCCTCCCCGTGTGTCAGATGCCCTCCCCGTGTGTCAGATGCCCTCCCTGTGTGTGTCAATGTGTTCTTTCTATGTCCGTGATGAGGAGTTTGCATGTTCTCTCTATGTCCGTGTGGAGTTGCGTGTTCTCTCTATGTCCGTGAGGAGTTTGCATGTTCTCTCTATGTCCGTGTGGAGTTGCGTGTTCTCTCTATGTCCGTGAGGAGTTGGATGTTCTCTCTATGTCCGTGTGGAGTTGCGTGTTCTCTCTATGTCCGTGAGGAGTTGCATGTTCTTTCTATGTCCGTGTGGAGTTTCGTGTTCTCCCTATGTCCATGAGGAGTTGGATGTTCTCTCTATGTCTGTGAGGAGTTTGCATGTTCTCTCTATGTCCGTGTGGAGTTGCGTGTTCTCTCTATGTCCGTGTGGAGTTGCGTGTTCTCTCTATGTCCGTGAGGAGTTGGATGTTCTCTCTATGTCCGTGAGGAGTTGGATGTTCTCTCTATGTCCGTGTGGAGTTGCGTGTTCTCTCTATGTCTGTGAGGAGTTGCATGTTCTTTCTATGTCCGTGTGGAGTTGCGTGTTCTCTCTATGTCCGTGAGGAGTTGCATGTTCTTTCTATGTCCGTGTGGAGTTGCGTGTTCTCTCTATGTCCGTGTGGAGTTGCATGTTCTCTCTATGTCCGTGTGGAGTTGCGTGTTCTCTCTATGTCCGTGTGGAGTTGCGTGTTCTCTCTATATCCGTGTGGAGTTGCGTGTTCTCTCTATATCCGTGTGGAGTTGCGTGTTCTCTCTATGTCCGTGTGGAGATGCGTGTTCTCTCTATGTCCGTGTGGAGTTGCGTGTTCTCTCTATATCCGTGTGGAGTTGCGTGTTCTCTCTATGTCCGTGTGGAGATGCGTATTCTCTCTATGTCCGTGTGGAGATGCGTGTTCTCTCTATGTCCGTGTGGAGTTGCGTGTTCTCTCTATGTCCGTGTGGAGTTGCGTGTTCTCTCTATGTCCGTGTGGAGATGCGTGTTCTCTCTATGTCCGTGTGGAGTTGGATGTTCTCTCTATGTCCGTGTAGAGTTGCATGTTCTTTCTATGTCCGTGTGGAGTTGCGTGTTCTCTCTATGTCCGTGTGGAGTTGCATGTTCTCTCTATGTCCGTGTGGAGTTGCGTGTTCTCCCTATGTCCATGAGGAGTTGGATGTTCTCTCTATGTCCGTGAGGAGTTTGCATGTTCTCTCTATGTCCGTGTGGAGTTGCGTGTTCTCTCTATGTCCGTGTGGAGTTGCGTGTTCTCTCTATATCCGTGTGGAGTTGCGTGTTCTCTCTATATCCGTGTGGAGTTGCGTGTTCTCTCTATGTCCGTGTGGAGATGCGTGTTCTCTCTATGTCCGTGTGGAGTTGCGTGTTCTCTCTATATCCGTGTGGAGTTGCGTGTTCTCTCTATGTCCGTGTGGAGATGCGTATTCTCTCTATGTCCGTGTGGAGATGCGTGTTCTCTCTATGTCCGTGTGGAGTTGCGTGTTCTCTCTATGTCCGTGTGGAGTTGCGTGTTCTCTCTATGTCCGTGTGGAGATGCGTGTTCTCTCTATGTCCGTGTGGAGTTGGATGTTCTCTCTATGTCCGTGTAGAGTTGCGTGTTCTCTCTATGTCCGTGTGGAGTTGCGTGTTCTCTCTATGTCCGTGTGGAGTTGCATGTTCTCTCTATGTCCGTGTGGAGTTGCGTGTTCTCTCTATGTCTGTGTGATATTGCAAACACTGCTTTATTAATATGGTCAGTTCTCATATTTTTATTGTTTGATTTTTGTTCTTAAAATTAAAATTAATAAATAACTTTAATGACAGTTGATTACTAATTTCCTGTATTTTGTTTGTTGTTTTTTTTTTCCAGGAGAATTTTGGCCTGGAGCGTATCGAGGTGAGGGATAACGGGATTGGGATCAGAGCCGAGGACGCTCCGGTGATGGGCGTCCGACATTTCACCTCCAAAATCAGCTCCCACGAGGATCTGGAGACTCTGCAGACGTACGGCTTCAGAGGAGAGGCGTTAGGCTCCATCTGCGCCGTGGCCGAGGTGAGGAGGAGCCGGGAACGAGCCAGGGATTTCAGTTTGTCAGAGCGCATCGAAAATCAGATACTCGTTGGCCCGTCACCCCAGTCACTCCAAGCTCATCGAGGCTAACGGCTGTAGTGGCTAATTTAGAGCTGAATTCCAACTGCGAGTATCATAGCAACCAAAGAGCCAATCAGAAGCATCTTATTAATGTTCATGTCTTGATTTACAGACACAATAGTGAAATAAAAACCCCAGGATCATGTAGAGGGTTAATACGAACATTTAAGACCAGAATGAGTCTGAAGGACAGAGACAGAGAGAGGAGACAGAAACAAAAAATAAACTCAAAATAAAAATAAAAAATAACTAAAAAAAACAACAAAACCTCAAAATAACGAAAAAAAGTTAGAAATAAATTCAAAAAAATAAAATTAAATAAAAAAAAAAAAACTAAAAAAACAAAACAAACTCAAAGTAACGAAAAAAAGTTAGAAATAAACTCAAAATAAAAAACTCAAAATAACAAAAAAAAAGAAAAATAAACTCAAAATAACAAAAAAGTAAAACAAAAATTTACTAAAAAAAACTCAAAATAAAAAAGTTAAAAATAAATAACCTCAAAATAACTAAAAAATAACAAATAAAAATGGAAAAATATTGAAAAATATAAACTCAAAATAAAAAACCCAGGATCATGTAGAGGGTTAATACAAACATTTAAGACCAAAATGATGAGTCTGACAGTGGCGGTGGCGGCGGCGGCTAGCAGATTAGCTCTGTCCATTTACACTCACCTAAAGGATCATTAGGACCTGTTCAATTTCTCCTTAATGCAATTATCTAATCAGCCAATCACATGGCAGTTGCTTCATTTAGGGGCGTGGTCCTGGTCAATCTCCTGAACTCCAAACTGAATGTCAGAATGGGAAAGGTGATTTAAGTGATTTTGAGCGTGGCCTGGTTGTTGGTGCCAGACGGGCCGGTCTGAGTATTTCACAATCTGCTCAGTTACTGGAATTTTCACGCACAACCGTTTCTAGGGTTTACAAAGAATGCAGTGAAAAGGGAAAAACATTCAGTATGCGGCAGTCCTGTGGGCGAAAATGCCTTGTTGATGCTAGAGGTCAGAGGAGAATGGGCCGAGTGATTCAAGCTGATAGAAGAGCAGCGTTGACTGAAATAACCACTCGTTACAACCGAGGAATGCAGCAAAGCATTTGTGAAGCCACAACACGCACAACCTTGAGGCGGATGGACTACAACAGCAGAAGACCCCCTCGGGTACCACTCATCTCCACTACAAATAGGAAAAAGAGGCTACAATTTGCACGAGCTCAACAAAACTGGACAGTTGGAGGTGGAAAAATGTTGCCTGGTCTGATGAGTCTGGATTTCTGTTGAGACATTCAAATGGTAGAGTCAGAATTTGGCGTAAACAGAATGAGAACATGGATCCATCATGCCTTGTTCCCACTGTGCAGGTGGTGGTGGTGGTGGTGGTGGTGGTGGTGGTGTAATGGTGTGGGGGATGTTTTCTTGGCACACTTTAGGTCCCTTAGTGCCAATTGGGCATCATTTAAATGCCACAGGTTACCTGAACATTGTTTCTGACCATGTCCATCCCTTCATGACCACCATGTACCGTCCTCCTCCTCTACTTCCAGCAGGATAATGCACCATGTCATAAAACTCCAATCATTTCAAATTGGTTTCTTGAACATGACAATGAGTTCACTGAACTACACTGGCCCCACAGTCTCCAGATCTCAACCCCATAGAGCATCTTTGGGATGTGGTGGAACAGGAGCTTCATGCCCTGGATGTGCATCCCACAAATCTCCAACTGCAAGATGTTCCTCTCAATATGGACCAACATTTGTAAAGAATCAGCTCCTTGAATCAAAGCCACGTAGAATTAAGGCAGTTCTGAAGGTGAAAGGTCAAACACCGTATTAGTCTGGTGTTCATCATGATCCTTCAGGTGAGTGTATATACAGTGGTCCCTGGTTCATGTTCTAAAAATAACCCACAACAGGTGAAATCCACGAAGTATCATCTTTATTTTTTACATTATTCTCTCTGTTTTTGTCTGTAAAACCCCTCACCACACACTTTATACACTTTTCTCACACAGGCGTTAACATTTTCTCACATTTCTCTCTCGTTTAAACTCTCTCAAAGTTCAAACCTTCGTAGGCGTCTTTGTCGGTGCAGAACGTTTCATCGACATTGTGGGTTTTGTCGGGGAGAAGTGTGTCAGATGCCCTCCCCCTGTGTGTCAGATGCCCTCCCCGTGTGTGTCAGATGCCCTCCCCGTGTGTGTCAGATGCCCTCCCCGTGTGTGTCAGATGCCCTCCCCGTGTGTGTCAGATGCCCTCCCCCTGTGTGTCAGATGCCCTCCCCGTGTGTGTCAGATGCCCTCCCCCGTGTGTGTCAGATGCCCTCCCCGTGTGTGTCAGATGCCCTCCCCGTGTGTGTCAGATGCCCTCCCCGTGTGTGTCAGATGCCCTCCCTGTGTCTCCCTGTGTCTTATTCTTCATAGACGTTTATTTATCTGTACAAACTTGTTCTGTGATTGTTTTAGTTCGTTAGTGGTTTTGATGCATTTTACATGTTCTACCTGTGCTTTTTCTATACATTTAATGCTGTTGTTCGAGTTGTATTTCATTTGTAAAGTGTTTGTCAGAATGTACTGAATGTACTTTGTAGCTTTATCAGAAATATGAAAACAATCAGAATAATGTACTATTTTATTAAATGTTATATTTATTATTTCATATAGAAAAACTAGTTTTACAAAATCCTGTTACAACAAAACTGTTGTTTGTTTATATTGTGCCCAAAGTTCTGCAGTAAAGTGGATTGTACAGATATTTACATTTATAAGTATTGAGGCATTTATATTTGTAGCTGATTTGTACAAAATAAATACATGTACTGTATAAAAATATAAACCTTAAATACTTTTGTAGAATAATCTCACATTTTACTGTCCACACTGAACAACTGGACGGTGGGCCCTCAGCTGAAGGGCCCTCAGCTGAAGGGCCCTCAGCTGAAGGGCCCTCAGCTGTGGGCCCTCAGCTGAAGGGCCCTCAGCTGTGGGCCCTCAGCTGAGGGCCCTTCAGCTGTGGGCCCTCAGCTGTGGCCCCTCAGCTGAGGGCCGTTCTGGTAGTTTACCAGGTAACAGGCGACGTTGAACAGTTGGTGTACACTTCCACAGACAGACACAGAGACGAGTCCATCAAAAAGTTTGTTTTCTTTTACTCTGCGGAGGCAGCGCTCCACGTGGACCTGAAGACGAGCTCCAGACTGAGTCTGCAGGAGATCCTCTCGGCTCATTTGGGCCGTTCCTGAGAAGTAGACGGGGCGATGCACTTTGCAGGGAGCGAGATCATCGATCAGAAAACCCTTGTCCACCATCACTGCCATGTCTGGCTGCAGTACATTGATGATGCCTGAATGTTTGAAGATCTCACGGTCACTCGTGGATCCAGGATACAAGGCGGACACGAAAGTGATGGCACCATGAGGGGCCAGGCCGATCATGGCCCTGAGTGTGGAGTGTGAGATGTGTGTGGAGCACAGGTCACCTGGTAAGAGGAGATCTGAGGAGGTCTGACAGTAAATCTCTATGAAATCAAGCACCACGTGTGTGTCAGAGAATGCTGCAAACTCTGGTGGGAGGAGAGTCCTCACAACCTCACGTGGCAACCACAGACGTTTGCTTCCAAGCAGCTGGTAAAGAAAGCTGGTCCAGGTGGTGATTATGCTGCTCACCGTGGAACAGTGAACACCAAACCGTGTGGCGAGATCTTGAGGTAGAAGTCCGACAGAAAGGTACATGAGGAACATGAACAGTTCATCAACAAGAGGAAGTGTCTGCAAAAACAAAGCAAAAACAATCAAACCATCTGCGTAAAACATCTGGAGACCTGAGATCAGCCTTTGTTTGATTTGACTGTACTGCCACAAGAGGGCGCTATGTTGCCATCTTTTATTCTGTTCCTTTTATGCTCCTGTTGTGTGTAGTAAATACCACTATGTTAATACTACAGCCTGTTTTCCCTCATATGACCTTTGACATAACTGCACTGTGATAAATGTAAAGTGTCTCAGACCGTGGGTTTACGAGCGGAGTCCGCCGCAGAGGCCTCGGGGTTCATGACCCGGATCATCCTGGTCCTCACTGTGGGTTCAATCAATCTCCAGAAATGTTGGAAATGTCGATAAGAGGCAAATCTGTGGGAACAAAAAGAGGAGGTTACACTCTAGAAACACAAGGGGGCAGCACAGTCAGCACGAGACTGCAGTGGAATCTGCTCCAGACCAGTAGACACACCCCTGACCACCTGCTCCACCTGCTCCTCCTCCTGACCACCTGCTCCTCCTGACCACCTGCTCCTCCTGACCACCTGCTCCTCCTGACCACCTGCTCCTCCTCCTGACCACCTGCTCCACCTGCTCCTCCTGCTTCTCCTGATCAACTGCTCCTCCTCCTGAGGGTGGCGCTGTGCAGAAGGGTGGTGCTGTGCGGAGGAGGGTGGCGCTGTGCGGACGAGGGTGGCGCTGTGCAGGGACAGTGGGAAAGAGACCGATCGAGAACAAATCAAGTGTCTGATCAATGAAATGTGATTAAGAGAAGAGAAGGATTCAGAGACATTCAGGTTACACACTCCACACACACTCCACACGCACACTCCACACGCACACTCCACACGCACACTCCACACGCACTCCGCATGCACTCCACACGCACACTCCACACGCACTCCGCATGCACTCCACACGCACACTCCACACGCACACTCCACACGCACTCCGCGCACAGAGCATTAAATAACTTTGAGCCAAGTGTCCAAACGGTTATTAGACTATTAAAACACATGAGAAGTGCATGTACATGAAAGTGTCCCACAGGCGCGGGGACAGGCGCGGGGACAGGCGCGGGGGACAGGCGCGTGTTTATGGAGCTGTGAGACACAGAAGTTTGTATCAACTCATTAAACTGATCCAAACTCACCTCGTGTAAAAGCGGATGTCTTCGTCTGAGGCCGCGAAACGCTCCAAACAGAAGCGACTGTCCAGCCCCAGCAGCCCGCGCTCCTCCTGCTGCTCCTCGTGCAGCTCCTCATGCTGCTCCTCCTGCAGCTCCTCCTGCAGCTCCTCATGCTGCTCCTCCTGCAGCTCCTCCTGCAGCTCCTCATGCTGCTCCTCCTGCAGCTCCTCCTGCAGCTCCTCATGCTGCTCCTCCTGCTGTATGTCGTTGTCTTTTATTCCACTTGTCTGTGATTTGGTGTAATCGTGGTCCGGAGCTGAGAGCTTCACTCCAGAGGTGTCCCCAGAGGTGTCCCCAGAGGTGTCCCCAGAGGTGTCTCCAGAGGTGTCTCCAGAGGTGTCCCCAGAGGTGTCTCCAGAGGTGTCCCCAGAGGTGTCTCCAGAGGTGTCTCCAGCGGTGTCCCCAGAGGTGTCCCCAGAGGTGTCTCCAGCGGTGTCCCCAGAGGTGTCCTGATGCACTGTGGACTCTGCGGGACTGTCCACGCTGGGTCGTGGGAGTGAGTAGTTGTTCCAGTGGAAGAGCAGGGGCACAGAGCCTCTCTTTAACCTCCTCAGTCCTCCGGGGGTCGCCACTATGTTCCCCGGGGGGAAGTGCCGGCTGCACACTCTGGTGCCGTGGGTGGGGGTGAAGTTGTCCCTCCGGATGTTCTCCAGCCACTGCGCGCGCACAGAGCCGTCCACAGGAAACGCGTGGAGACTAATGTTTAAACTGTAGCGTGACGAGGCCGTGCACAGAGGCACGCAGCAGTGCAGAGCAGACACCCCCACGGTCTGGAACGACAGACGCTTCCTCTTCACTCGGAACATGCTCATTTTCACCGCTCAACTGCAAAATAATCATGTCCCAGTGTGTCCAGAGTGACGTCAGGACCGGAAGTGCTCACGATAACACTTAACCCGGAAGAGAGTAACAGAAGAGAGTGTTCAGAATAAAACTAAATATGAGACTTTCAGAATAAAACTAAATATGAGACTTTCAGAATAAAACTAAATATGAGACTTTTCAGAATAAAACTAAATATGAGACTTTCAGAATAAAACTAAATATGAGACTGTTCAGAATAAAACTAAATAAGAGACTTCAGAATAAAACTAGAGATGCCACATTAAAGGGCGTGTTACTCTATTTTCTGATGTTCTAAAGTCGTTTCCTCGTCACACACAGACCTGGAGTTGTGTGTTTTTGTTTCATTCTCACATGTTTAACACAAACAAACCTGCAGATTTAGGCCGAGTTCTTCTCTCAAACTGAAAACACTCTGTTCCACCTTGTGATGTCATCATGTGGTGATACAGGAAGTGCTCCGCTGTGTTTTTAAACTCCACACTCCTTCATTTCTAGAATCATTTGGATCATTTCAGCTTCTGGGAATTGCCCCAATCTACTGAACTAAAGGTAAAAAGGAGCTGTTAATTTGAAAACTACCACTTGATGACATCACAAGGTGGAACGTCGCATTTTGAGCTTTGTAGATGTAACAGACTAATAATAAAGTGCGACTCAAACATGTGTGAATGAAACAAAACACAACTCCAGGGCCTCACTGTTAGCGTCACTACTTCCTGTCCAGTTTTATTTCTATGAGTTGTTTTTTTTTTACGATAAATTGAATAAATATTTAGTGGACGGGGAGCTGTGTGTGGATGTCACTGACGACATGTTCAACACAACACAAATAAAATAAATACTTCAGCAGAGACACTGTCTACAAAGAGACATATCTGTGTGTCGATGCTAACGCTAATGCTAATTTTGAGGCGTAATAAATATTAAAAAACACAAACTGAAGTATTCCACATGTAAAAATGATTGCTCTTTATTGTAACTGTGATGGAAATAGGTTGTTTATTTTATGTTTTTCGATTTTAATAAAAGAGTCGACTGAGCCTGAGCTCACCTCGTATCTGGAATGTGGCAGTTAGCGCGTTAGCCATGTCCGTTTATTCACCTTATTCCAGAAGTTGCCATGGGCGCCGCCATCGTCATTTGGGTTGTATATTTATGTATATTATTTTATTTATTTATGTTTCATTTTTATATTATTATTATTTTTATTTTTTATAAATTAATTATTTTTTATATTATTATTATTTTTTTTATTAATTCATTATTTTTTTATTTATTTTTCATTTTTATATTATTACTTTTTTATTAATTAATTAATTTTTTTATTTTATTTTATTTTTTATAGATTTTTTTATATCTTAGCACAGAAACTTTTCACAAATCCTGGATTTCCACTTAACCGGAAGTGCTGTTTCAAAGAAAGTTCCATTTAGCTGCATTTACTGAAAAAGTGGGCGTGACTGAATAAAGTTAATATTTACAGTCCATAAAATCAGGTTTAGGCCTTTTCATTTCTCATCCTGTTGTCTTTATCTAAACGTAAACTAGATTACTGAATAATGCAGACTGAATTATGACAAAATGAACAGATGTGTCGTATTTATTATAAATCGCTCTGGAGTATAAGTCGCACCAGCAAATAAATCATAATAATGAAGAAAAAAACATACAAATGACACTGGACTGTAAGTCACATTTTTTGAGGGAGATTAATTTTACAAAATCCGAGCCCAAGAACAGACATTTTATCTTTAAAGTGAAGTTCTAATAATAATAATAAAATGTGAACAACAGGCTGAATATCAGTACATCACACTACCACTAACGCTAATGCTAACGCTAACGTAACACATTTATATTTATTCAGCTCCATGAAGCACAGACAGAACTGAACACGTGTCTGGTTTGTTAACGTAAGATATTAACAGTTAATCAGATAAATAAAGCAGAAAAAACAACAAGTTTACTCTGGATCTCACTCCAAATCAATAAATCCACTGAATTCTTCATCCTCGGTGTCGATTCTGAACAAATATGATTTTCTTTTAGGGGCATTTTTGTTCAGTGTTTCTCTTTGTCTTTTAAATGAGTGTAATGTTGATATTTTAAATGTTCAGTGGTTCAGGAGGAGTAGATACTGGTCCAAGTCTAGAGCCCCTCGCACGACTGTCACTGTGACAAGAACCAACATGTGACTTTATAGATTTGAATCATTTCATGTATAAGTCAAATCTGAGTATAAGTCGCACCAACGACAAACTGAAAAAAGTGACACTTATAGTCTGTAAAATGCAGTACTTGTGTTGTATGTGACTGTTTCTCGGTTCTCTCTTGTTGGTTGTAGGTAACTGTGACCACAAAGACCAAGGACGATGACGTGAGCGTTCAGTACAGTCTGGACTCCAGCGGCAACATCGTCTCTCAAAAGCCCTCTCACCTGGGACAAGGTGCGACGCGCAGCTTTAAATCGTCATTGTTTTATCATTTTCACATTTTAAATCACAATATTCATCTCAAAACCACTTAAATAAACTGAACAGGTACGCGGACGTCGCCGTAAACGTCGTCACGACAAAGCGCCGCCTGCTGTAGCGCCCCCTACGGACAGACGCACGTCGCACTAGAGCGGCACGTTTTTTTTAAACATTTGTACCGAAACGACGACGCGACGCTGCAGAATCCTACGAGTATCAGCGATTAAGAAAATAAAACTGGAGAAGGAAGAGCGGACGTCACTGTGGGCGTGTCACAGTGGGGCGTGTCACAGTGGGGCGTGTCGCAGTGGGCGTGTCACAGCAGAAAGAAGCAGTGAGGAGGGAGCTGAAGATTTGTTGTTGTTGTTTTTTTTTAAATTTATCTGTAAAAAGTCGATTAAACTCATGATTCACTCGTTTACTCTGTCCTTCTACTGTTTTCTGTGTAAATAGTAGTTTTTTGCGTGCGCTCCCCCTGCAGGTGCGGTGTTGTGACTGCAGTTTGGGTCAGACGCACAGAGATACGCATTCGTTTTGAGCGCTTTGGCCACGCCCTCTTTTTAGTCGACCAATCGGCGGCACACGTCTTTAATCCAAGAGTTTATTTTAGTCACAAAACTGAAAGAAAAAATACACAAAATTTATTAATTCTAACAGGATTTAAAGCTCAAATACTGTTGTCTCGTCCAAAACAGACCCGGAGTTGTGTTTTGTTTAATTATTAGTCTGTCTACGTCTTTGAAGCTCAAGACGCTGTAATGGGACCTTTAATAACGAATAATAATTAGCTTATTTTCGGACGCTTTAACTCATTTAGTTCTAATCATAGTGTCCACTCCCGGCCGTAAACGTGACCAGGTGGCGTGTTTTTTGATTCCAGGTACAACAGTGAGCGTGCAGAGGCTGTTCAGAAACCTCCCCGTGCGCCGGCAGCTCTACTCCTCCTCAAAGAAGTGCAGAGAGGAGCTGAGGAGGATACAGGAAGTGCTCACCGCCTTCGCCATCGTCAAGCCCGAGCTCAGGATCGCACTGTATCACAACAAGGTAACGGATGAAGTTTTACAAATCCAGACTCATCTCTCTCTGTATTTTTTTTATTTTTTATACAGATTGATATCAGTCTGGTCCCTCCCACGTGATCGTCCAATCAGATGTGTTCGTTTCAGTGACGCGTGTGAAACGAAGCGGCTCATTGGTCGCCTGTGAATCAAGTTTATCAGGTTAACTGTTTAGCGCTTCGTTTATTTATTCTGCAGAAATCCGCCTTTTTTTTTTTTAGCCCCTGTGACATTTTTTGCCATTATTATTATTTCCGACACGGGCGGATCACGCCTGTCCCTGATTGGCTGATCCACCTCCAGCGAGGACATTCACGGATGACCAGACTCACATCTTTGTAAAGTGTGGATGAACTGTGTGTTCTGGACGCCAGGCGAGTCTATTGTGTCGTGTCATTCCAAATAAAAACAAAAAGTGGAGTCCAGGTGTTAATTCTATGGTAAAATGTGCCTTTTCAAATCGCGTGTTTTAGACTGAAACTGTCACAAAAACCTCAAAATGTGGAGACACGATTGTCTTTTGGGCTGGTTCTAGTCTAGTCAGCAGTGTTCTGGATGTACTGCAGCTGACAGAGGGGGGTTCTATATGTACGTCTACGCCAGAACGTTCAGCAGTTACCGTGGCGACGTTAGCAAAACACCGCCATAGTTTTACAAAAGTCTGAAAACAAAATTTAAAGAGCAGATTTTCAGGAGCCTCGTGGTTCTGTTTAGGAGTTTGATTTTACACAAAAAGCTGAGAGCGACTCACTGACAAACTGTTGGCTAATGCTAGTGCTAGTGCTAGTGCTAGTGCTAGCTTGTGACTGATGTTATTTGAGAGGGACGTGTTTAACAGCACAGATCAGCTCACCTGTCGTAGTTCAGATAAATCAGTTCTTTCCGGTCAGATTGTGCCAAAACAAAACTCAGATTAAAGTCTAACAGAGCTTCAGACAGAGCAGTGCCTCCAGTTAGCATCACAGCCTCAGAAAATATTGATGACATTGGACTGCAAAGTGTCAATCTGTTGTCAGTCATATTTACTTTAATTAAACGGCTGTAGTTCAGATGTTCTTGGGTCGAGTCTCGGTGACTTTTTGGATATTTCACCGTAAAAATTTTGTGTGATCAATTGAACTGTGTCTGACCCCCGACCCCCGACCCCCGACCCCTGACCCCGTTTGGATTATGACATCATCACAGTCGACAACATGAAAATTACTTCTTTTCTTTTTTTTTCTATTTATTTTTATGGTTTTCACAATAACAAAATAAATACATACATACTAATAGTAATACAAATATAGAAAGGAAAAAACAAAGACACACACACACACAACAGTGGCAGTGAATTGAATGATATGTAGTTGTGTAAAATGACCACTAGAGGGCCACATTAGTCTGTGTTATAGGACAGAGTTATTCCCATCACTAGAATCTGATGAAGACCTCTGGAATAACCCAGAATAATCTTTTCTAACTTGAACTGAATCATTTGAAAGTTATAAGATTTTTTTTTTTTTTCAGAGTGTTAGGAGTAAAATAAAAGAACGGTTTGTAGTTTCTAAGGTTTGGGTTTGAGATGCGACAATCCTCAGAGCACGATAGAGTCATAAAAAAGTCATATTGAGGTTAAATAAATAACTTTTATGACTCATTATTGATATAAATTAACTATTAAAGCCCAATTCTTATCATAGAATCGGAAAAATAACAAAAGAGTGAGTGGCCAGAGCTGTTATAGTCACGCTTAGCGACGCTGTCAATCAAACCTGTCGCTAACGCTAACAGGAGCGACCTCGGGGAAAGAAGGACCTGATTTGTCTGTTATTAATGTTCAGATCTGGATTTACAGACACAATAGTGAAATAAAAACCCCAGGATCATGTAGAGGGTTAATACGAACATTTAAGACCAGAATGAGTCTGAAGCAGCAGAGACAGAGAGAGGACAGAGTTAAAAAAAAACAACCTCAAAATAACAAAATAATAATAATAATAATAATAATAATAATAATGATAATAAACTCAAAATAAGAAAAATAAATAACCTCAAAATAACTAAAAAAAGGAAAATGAAAATAACGGAAAAAAAACTCAATAAGAAAAAATAAATAAACTCAAAATAACAAAAATAAAATAAAATAAAGAAATAAACTCAAAATAACAAGAAAAAACAAACAAACTCAAAATTAAAAAAAAAAACAGCAGCAGGTACAGAAAGAGGAGACAGTTTTTAACGTAAAGTGAATTGGAGTCAATGGAGCCGCACACACACACACGCACCCCCACACACACGCACACACACACACACACACACACACACACACACACACTGATCCATGTCTGTATGCATACACACAGATATACACATACACAGACTTTATATAATTCTTTTTTATTATTATCCTGTATGTTTTATACGCTTAGCAACATGATTTATTTTAGTTTTTTTATATATATTTCGTATAATTCTGGACAGATTTTTTTAACTGTGTAAATAGTTTTGGTCCATTTAAAACATTCAAACAGGAGCAGGACTGAGTGTAAATGTTTTATCTTGTTTATCTCCGGTCTGTCCTTTAAATGTTTTACATTTTTGGGAAGCAAAATAACCAAAAGCTTTTTTCTCCATTTCCTGCTTTAGTCCAACTGGATTAGTCCTGGTTTAGTCCCGGTTTAGTCCCGGTTTAGTCCCGGTTTAGTCCCGATTTAGTCCCGATTTAGTCCCGGTTTAGTTCCGGTTTAGCCCTGGTTTAGTCCTGGTTTAGTCCTGGTTCAGTCCTGGTTCAGTCCTGGTTCAGTCCTGGTTTAGTCCCGGTTTAGTCCCGGTTTAGCCCCGGTTTAGTCCCGGTTTAGTCCCGGTTTAGTTCTGGTTTAGCCCTGGTTTAGTCCTGGTTTAGTCCTGGTTTAGTCCTGGTTTAGTCCTGGTTTAGTCCTGGTTTGGTTCTGGTTTGGTCCTGGTTTGGTCCTGGTTTAGTCCTGGTTTAGTCCTGGTTTAGTCCTGGTTTAGTCCTGGTTTAGTTCTGGTTTAGTCCTGGTTTAGTCCTGGTTTGGTCCTGGTTTAGTCCTGGTTTAGTCCTGGTTTAGTCCTGGTTTAGTCCTGGTTTCGGTCTCTCGCTCTGACGCGTGTTGAACTTTTGACCCTGTGTCTGGTTTCACAACTCCTCCTCAATCAGTTTTACTACATTCTCAGTTTACATGTGACAAAATGTGTCTTTAAGAACTGCTACGTGCTACAGATGCCCTCCCTGTGCGTCAGATGCCCTCCCTGTGCGTCAGATGCTCTCCCTGTGCGTCAGATGCCCTCCCTGTGTATATCAGATGCCCTCCCCGTGTCTCCATTGAGTTTTATTCTGTGTAAAAGCTGCTGTTTTGGCCCTGTTTTGTCCTGTTTTGGCCCTGTTTTTGTCCTGTTTTGGCCCTGTTTTTGTTTTGTTTTGACCCTGTTTTTGTCCTGTTTTGGCCTTGTTTTGGTTCTGTCTTGGCCCTGTTTTGGCCTTGTTTTTGTCCTGTTTTGGTCCTGTTTTGGCCCCGTTTTGGTCCTGTTTTCGCCTTGTTTTGGCCCCGTTTTGGTCCTGTTTTGGCCCTGTTTTTGTCCTGTTTTGGCCCTGTCTTGGCCCTGTTTTGGTCCTGTCTTGGCCCTGTTTTGGCCCTGTTTTGGCCCTGTCTTGGCCCTGTTTTGGTCCATTTTTGGTCCTGTTTTGACCCTGTTTTGTTCCTCTTTATAAACACATTCTCATTGCAGGTGGTGGTGTGGCAGAAATCCAAAATGGCCGACCTCAGAAGTGCCCTGGTGGCGACTCTGGGCCCGAGCGCCGTGTCCAACCTGCTCCGTGTTCATCACCGGCACCAGGAGCCTGAGGTGAGTCTGTCTGTGACTCAAAACATAAACTATGACCAATCGAACGGTCGACTCAAAAGGCCGCTCTCGAAACTATGAAGTATCTGATCCAAGTTCATGCAACAACTACTTTTTATGTAGAAAAAAGTACTATGAAAAAATGTACTTGTATAAAGTCAGATTAAACTTATGAATTGTCAGTTTAATGTGACTTTTTACAGATAAATACCAAAAAAATAACAGCTCTTCAGCTCCTTCTGTCACTCCTCCTTTCTGCTGTCATCTAAATAAATAAATAGTCAACAAACACACATTTTGGTCGGCACAATAGTGAAATAAAAACACTAGGAAATTGTAAATAAAATAAAAAAGAATAATAATCATCATCATTATAAAACATAAATGTAATAAAAAGGTGTTATGTAGTTGTAGATGACGTGATTACTTAATAAACGTAAAATTAAAGTGAGAAAAAATGTCCTGGGAAACGATTTCAAGCAAAGGATTAAAACCCTCTGTTTTCTGTGACTCATTACAGATTTAAACGACTAGTGTTTTTCTGAGCGGGACGTTTAATTGTAACAAAGTCCGTTCTTTCTGGTCAGATTGTGTTGAAATAAAGCTCAGATTGAAGTTTAATAAAGCTCCCGACAGAACGGTGCCTTCAGTTAGCGTCACACCCCCAGGGAATGTTGATGACGTCGAGGAAGAAAAACTCCGATGATGGAATAACCCGGTCGTTCGGTACATTCAGGTGTCAGCTGATTCTGCTGAACCTCGACCGGACCGACTGCAGCAGGCCCAGATCACAGCGCTGCCCCCACAGGCTCGTACAGTCGGCCCTGGGCGTGGACGTCACTTAATCTGCCTCTCTTCTTACCCTGAAGCGCCCTTCACTCTGGAACGGGGTCAATCTGGACTCGTCGGACCACATGACCTTCTTCTTCCATTGCCCCAGAGTCCGGTCTTTTTTTCTTTAGGATACACAGCCGTTCAGTCCCAATCCCTTGAGTTCCCTTTACTTTGTGCCTGTGGAAATGCTCTGACTTTCACTTTTTAAACACAGCCCTGAGTTCCACTGTTGTCTTTCTTCGATTTGATTTCGCCCAAACGTGTCGCGCGATCATTCAGGATGTTTTTCCGGTCCCCACTGTCCTTCCAGTTTTTAATAACGCGTTGGACAGTCCTTAACCCAATTTTAGTACCGTAAATTCGGGACGATAGAGCGCACCTGAATATGAGCCGCACCCGCTGAATTTGAAAAGAAAATCAGTCTTGTTCATATATAAGCCGCACCTGAATATAAGCCGCAGGTTTTCATATTGTAACGTGAGATATTTACACACAAAGACGGTGCACGGACACGCTTTTTTTAAAACTGTGCCTGAAAATTGGCACCGACACGACATCAACACGGGATGAACACACCTGCAGGTTTAGAAAATAAAGCTGCACCAACACGGGCATCTGCTTTTACTTCCTTTTGTCGTCTTTTTACATCGACCGAGTTGGATTCATTGATGCCGAGCTCACGTGCAGTGGATCTATTTCCTTCTTTATCTTAAAAACTGCATCATTTCCATTTCTTTGTGTGTTTTTCGCAAAATGACCGTTCAAAATCAAAACTAGTGAATTCTTCAGAGCATAATCTTTCCCCACGTCTGTCTCACTTTTACGTTTACAGCTGGCGAGCGCCCCCCGGTGGACGTTATCCGGTAAAATTCTATAAATAAGCTGCACTGTTGTATCGGCCGCAGGGTTCAAAGCGCGGGGGGAAAAGTCACGGCTTATAGTCCGAAATTTACGGTAATTTCTTCAATTTCCTCAGATGTTTTCGTTGCTTGATCCCGATGATTTGACTCTTCTCAAACAGACGAATATCTTTTCCACGACCGCGGGATGTGTTTCTCCGCATGTTTAAGAAATGAGAAGCGTCTCATTGCGCCGGTTGGGGTTAAATAACACTGAAAGATAATCGCCCGTGCAGTAATTATCCAATAGGAGGCTCGTACGTATTCGTTTAGTTAAATCCAGATGGCGACTTTCTTTTTTGGGGCAGTGTAATATTTACTTCAGCAAAATATCGCACTTCCAAACTCGATATGGTGACTCCTTCAGTGTAGACCTGAGGACAAACATATGCTGCGTTTGAGGGACACGCGGAGGAGCCGTCACCTCCGCGCGTGCCCCGAGGAGGCGCTCCACCGCTCTCCTCCTCGTTTATGGATCTACAGCGTTCAGGTGGCTAAAGCTAAACGTGCTAAAGTTTATATGAGGGAGTCAAGAGGTCGGTGGAGTTTCTGCCTCAGGCCCAGAACGTGGTCCTCGTTAGAGATTATAAGACCAACCGGACTTTAAAAAAACTCTTCAAATGCCCATAGAATACAAGATTTTTTTTGTGTTAAAGTGGATTTATTCTGCAAAATGGACTTTTCAGATGTTTCTCCGTGTTTCAGTCGTTTCTTCTCGTTGAGCATCTGAAGTTGTGTTTGGACTGATCCGTGTTTGAGTTTAATCTTTAATCACTTATTTTACCGATCAACACACTTCACTTCCTTTACTTCCTTCACTTCCTTTACTTTCTTCACTTCCTTTACCTCCTTCACTTCCTTTACGTTCTTTACTCCCTTTACTTCCTTTACTTCCTCCACTTCCTTTACTTCCTCCACTTCCTTCATTTCCTTCACTTTCTTCACTTCCTTCACTTCCTTTACTTTCTTCACTTCCTCCACTTCCTTCATTTCCTCCACTTCCTTCACTTCCTTTACTTCCTCCACTTCTTTCACTTCCTTCACTTCCTTTACTTCCTCCACTTCCTTCACTTCCTTCATTTCCTTCACTTTCTCCACTTCCTTCATTTTCTTAATTTCCTCCACTTCCTTCATTTCCTTTGCTTCCTTCACTTCCTTCATTTCCTTAAATTCCTCCACTTCCTTCATTTCCTTCACTTCCTCCACTTCCTTCACTTCCTCCACTTTCTTCACTTCCTCCACTTCCTTCATTTCTTAAAAATAATGTTGTGTCCGACATTTTTTACTTTAATTTTTTTAAGTTTATTTCATTTTTTAAATTATTATCATTTGTCTCTTTCCTGTATTTTCTGTGATGTATATGTTTTTTTCCTTTTATTTCTTTTTTTTGTTTTTATTTTTTTGTGATATATACTTTTTTTTTACTTTTATGTCATTGTTTTGTCTATTTCAGTTTTATTTTATTATTTTTATTTGTCTGTTTTCTGTAATTTTTGAGATTTTTTTTAATTATTTTTTAAAAGTTTATTTTCATGTATTTATTTTATTTTTATTTCTTCTATTAACCATTCCTCCATTTTGTGTTTGTCCCTGAACAGCCCGATCCAACTCACTGCGTCACATTTAAATCATATCACGTTTTAAGTCGTTTATCGTCTGAGGTTTATTCACAAACACCTTTTCTTTAAGATCAACCCACAGGAAGAAATCGGGACTAGTCAGGTCTGTGGAGATACTGCCCCCTGTCTGTGAAAAACACGTATTATTCCTTTAATGGCGTTTACACTCGGGGCATCTCTGGTATTGGGTCAAATTTGACCCGTGTGACTCAAAGTTCCACTGGACAATGAGGGTTTGTTCCTCGGTGCTGGATTTGTTCAGATTAATGTGGGAAGAGTCGTTCTAAATGCTCTGGAAAAATAAAAGAAATATATTTAGAGACAAAAGATGTATTTTTTTCATATTTTCAGGTCGTTTTGGAGGGTTTCTTCCCTAAACCTGGTGCAGACTCCAGCTCCTCCGGCCCCGACAAGAGCTTCATCTACATCAACGAGCGCCCCGTGCAGAACAAAGACATCCTCAAGGTGCGTTTAACCAAAACCCCGTAGAGCATTACATCTCCATGGAGACGGTTAACGCAGCCAGGACGAGCTACGGGTCAGAGCTGCGGAGAGGCGGTCCTGCTCTCTTGTGCTAGTTTTGAGTTGAGTTGAATAAAGGTAAAGGTCATGTTTAAATGTGTCTTTTCCGTGGTTATAATCTGACTCTGGGGCTCGTTCTGTTATAATTTACACATTTTGAATCACAAAATGGCGCCCCCTATGGACAGACGCACATCACACTAGAGCAGCACTTTTAATAACAGTTTAAAAATGTTCTGGATATGAATAATTACAATTTTAATATCATGAATAGGCTCCATATTTAAACAGCTGTTGAAGTTTTGTACTTTGTTATAAGTGAAAACAACAGTGATCCAGTGATTATCTTTGTTAGCGAATGAAACGATTATATAAAAAGTGCCACGAATGATTATTGTCGACCCTTTTTATCACAATAAACGATATTATTGTTTATCGTCCCTTCCTTATACGAGACGCGGCCGAATCCTACGAGTGTCAGCTATTAAGAAAATGAAACTGGAGAAGGAAGTGCAGACGTCACAGTGGGCGTGTCTCAGTGGGCTCCTTCCTCTTTTTCTTATTCCTCTTCTTCCTTTTCTTCCACCTCCTCTTCCTCTTCTTGCTCCTCTTCTTCTTGCTCTTCTTCCTCCACCTCCTCTTCTTCTTCTTCCTTTTCTTCTTCTTTCTCTTCTTCTTCCTTCTATTCTTCTTCCTTCTCTTTTTCTTCCTTCTCTTCTTCTTCCTCCTCTTCCTTTTCTTCTTCCACCTCCTCTTCTTCACCTTCTTCCTCCTCGTTTTCTTCTTCCTCCTCTTCCTTTTCTTCTTCCTTCTCTTCTTCCTTTTCTTCTTCCACCTGCTCTTCACCTTCTTCCTCCTATTTTTCTTCCTTTTCTTCTTCCTTTTCTTCTTCCACCTCCTCTTCTTCATCTTCTTCCTCCTCCTCCTTTTCTTCTTCCTCCTCTTCCTTCTCTTCTTCCTTTTCTTCTTCCACCTCCTCTTTCTCTTCTTCTTCCTCCTCTTCTTCTTCTTCCTTTTCTTCTTCCATCTCCTCTTTCTCTTGCTCTTCTTCTTCCTCCTCTTCTTCTTCCTTTTCTTCTTCCACCTCCTCTTCTTCACCTTCTTCCTCCTCCTCTTCCTTTTCTTCTTCTTCCTTCTCTTCTTCCTTTTCTTCTTCCACCTCCTCTGCTTCTTCCTCTTCTTCACACAGTGGGCGTGTCACAGTGGGCGTGTCACAGTGGGCGTGTCACAGTGGGCGTGTCACAGGGGGCGTGTCACAGGGGGCGTGTCACAGGTGGAGGTTAAACGGGGGCGTCTTTAAAACATGGATTAAAGCTCTAAAAAGTCATTCTGCGGCGTAGATCTCCTTTAATGCCATACTGCGGAACATTCCAGGCAAAGCAGTAACATCCCTGTGGAGACGAGCGTGTGGTAGACCTTTCCCCACTAGAAAAGTCACGTACTGCCCCTTTACGTTTCAACATGTTTGACATAAAAGTAAAGAGTGTGGCGTCTCCGTCCCTCAGCTGGTCCGGGGGCGATACTCGGCGCAGTTCTCAGACGACGTGAGGAGCAGATTTCCGACCTTCGTGCTCAGAGTCTGCGTTTCTGCGGCGACGATCGACGTGAACGTGACTCCGGACAAGACCCAGGTCCTGCTGCACCACAAGGTGAATGAGCCGAGGTTTACCGCTGTTTTTATCTTTTAAATGCTTCTTCCTCTTCTTCTTATTCTTGCTCCTCCTCCTCTTCTTCCACCTCCTCTTCTTCGCCTTCTTCCTCCTCTTTTTCTTCTTCCTTTTCTTCTTCTTCCTCCTCCTCTTCTTCTTACACCTCCTCTTCTTAACCTTCTTCCTCCTTTTTCTTCTTCCTTTTCTTCTTCATCCTCTTCTTCTTGCTCCTCCTCCTCTTCCACCTCCTCTTCTTCACCTTCTTCCTCCCCTGTTTCTTCTTCTTGCTCCTCCCCCTCTTCTTCTTCTTGCTCCTCCCCCTCTTCTTCCACCTCCTCTTCTTCACCTTCTTCCTCCTCTGTTTCTTCTTCTTCATCCTCTTCTTCTTGCTCCTCCCCCTCTTCTTCCACCTCCTCTTCTTCATCTTCTTCCTCCTCTTTTTCTTCTTCCTTTTCTTCTTCTTCTTCCTCTTCTTCTTCTTGCTCCTCCCCCTCTTCTTCCTCCTCCTCTTCTTCCACCTTCACCTTCTTCCTCCTCTGTTTCTTCTTCATCCTCTTCTTCTTCCTCCTCCTCCTCTTCACATTTTGTTTGAGAGCTTGACCAAAGGAAAGACATTCATCTTAAAGAGGGGGTGTTATTTGCTCTCTGTGCTAAGCCCCTCCCCCTTCAGAGCAGCGTCGCACTAATGAAACTCCTGCACATCACACCAGGTTTGTCACGTCATAGTGCACAGCTTTGTGTCATGTTTTTGTATATTTATGGAGGATTGTCGTGTGGGAGCGTGGGTGACGTCGGCTTGTGGGCGGAGCCTCGTACAGGAGGGAGGGTTTGAGCAGGGCCTGGGAATCTTATTTGCTCTTATTCGAAGTTCTCGTACTACAAGATCTGTCCAGAAATTGCCAAACGATTGTCACCAGAACCACACGCTTCGACGAAACCTTAAAAAGACGAGTGGATCTGGAGTCGTTTCCCGTCTCCCTGGTTTCAGAGGAGATGATTGACAGGCGGAGTAACCAATCAGAGACATGTATGCGCCGTTCATGACAAAACAAACATGGCGTCTTGGATTTTAAAAAGAAAAGGAAAGTAACAGAGGACTGGCACAGTTTATTTTCTCGTACCGCTTATTCCTGGTGTGTGTTGTGTGTTTTTTTTCTTCCAGGACGCTGTGTTGGCCGCGGTAGAAGATTTACTCACTTCTCTTTACGGCCCCAAACCTACCGCCAAAGACCGTCCGGCAGAGGAGCGACCTGGTCCCACGGCGTCTAAAAACGCGTCGAATTCGGCCGAAGATTTTGAACCGAAGAGACGAGATATTTGTACAAAGACCGCGACAACGATCAACAAGAATACTCAAGTTTCTAACGAGGAAAACTCCAAAAACAGAAGCGGCGACGTCTCGTTACACAGCCAGACTTCGAACAGCAGCTCGTCTTCATCCGTAGCTGAAGACTGGATCGTTAACCAGATCCCTTCAAACTTTTCCATTTGTGACGACGAAGGATTGTCTCAAAATTGCGCGAAAGAGTCGAGTTTTACCACAGATTCTCCCGATAAACTTGAATCGGACAATTTAGAAACGCGCAAGGACAAATTTACGGTAGAAGATTGGAGCAGAGGGACGGCGTTAAGAGATCCAGAGTCGAACCAACCGCTGCAGCCCGTCACGATTCTTCAACCAAATTCGGGAACTTCTAACAAAGATCTTAATAAGAAATCTGAAATTCCAGTTTCAAATTCCATAACAGAAAAACGTGCCGCGCTGACGGCTTACGATGTTTTGGCCAACCGCGCCGTGAGGGCTCCAGCGTCTCCAGCCGCTCTGTTCGAGAAGGAGACGAGGGCTGAAATCATATCCGAAAATCCCAAAGCTTCCCTACACGAAATCAACGAAATCGTCCACGAAAGATGGAAAACGCTGAGCCAGGAGGGGAAGAGGAGGTGAGAGTTCTGACTTTTCCCACTTTTCCACAGAGCTGTCCGTCCAATAGAGGGGCGGCAGTGGAGTTTTGGGACATTTGACATGAGCTGTGTTCCCGAGGAAGAGCCGTGTCGAGAGTCAGAGGGGGACACAACTTTCCAGGGAAATTCCGATAATTTTCCAACTGTAAATCTTCACGGAATCAACCAAAAATTGCGTAATCATTTGAATGGGAAGCAGGTTAAGAATTATGTGCACTATTGGCCAAACACAAATACATTCTAAGAAGGAAAGAAAATTTGAGAATGTTTTTTTTTTTTTGGCCCATTGTTCAATAGGAATGCAGCTTAAAGCCACACTATGCAACTTTTTAGCGGAAAAATAGAGTAAAATAAAAGGGTGTTTGTGCACCTGTCGGGATATTTACCCCATCGACTTATCGTTTTGGGGTCTTTATGCTTAGTCTTAATCAGTGGTATAAAGTATGTTCCATTTGTCGTTTTTCAAAAGTCGTTATTGTCACAGGTATGTTTGCTTTTTGCATTGAAAAACTTACTGTGTGTGGGCTCGCATCTCCACAGACCTGATGTTTATTTGGCTTGGCTCTGGCTGCTGCTTGTTCCTTTATTTGTAATGGCTGAACCTGCAGAAGGGGCGTTACCTTCAACCTCCTCTCAATGTGTCAATGTGTCTAACAAAAATACTGCATTAAACCTGTGTAGTCTGTATATTACACTATAGACCAGTGTGGCCATAGTACAACCTCACATAGACCAGTGTGGCCATAGAACAACCTCACATAGACCAGTGTGGCCATAGTACAACCTCACATTTTGAGTCTAAGGAGCAGATTCAATACTGATTCCGATACCACGATTTTAAAACCTAAAAACACTCTTTCTTTAGATGATAGAATGTGATTTTCAACATTAAATGGTAGGACTTTGTTTTATATTCCAGGACTAAACCGGGTCTAAAACAGGACTAAACCAGGACTAAACCAGGACTAAACCAGGTCTAAACCAGGACTAAACCAGGACTAAACCAGGACTAAACCAGGTCTAAACCAGGACTAAACCAGGACTAAACCAGGACTAAACCAGGACTAAACCAGGACTAAACCAGGTCTAAACCAGGACTAAACCAGGACTAAACCAGGACTAAACCAGGTATAAAACAGGACTAAACCAGGACTAAACCAGGACTAAACCAGGTCTAAAACAGGACTAAACCAGGACTAAACCAGGACTAAACCAGGTCTAAAACAGGACTAAACCAGGACTAAACCAGGACTAAACCAGGTCTAAACCAGGTCTAAACCAGGTATAAAACAGGACTAAACCAGGACTAAACCAGGACTAAACCAGGTCTAAACCAGGTATAAAACAGGACTAAACCAGGACTAAACCAGGACTAAACCAGGTCTAAACCAGGTCTAAACCAGGTATAAAACAGGACTAAACCAGGACTAAACCAGGTCTAAACCAGGTCCATGTGTTACATGGGTGTTACGTGTGTGTGTTATGTGTGTGTTACATGTGTGTTACGTGTGTGTTACATGTGTGTTACATGTGTGTTACATGTGTGTTACGTGTGTGTTACGTGTGTGTTACGTGTGTGTTATGTGCGTTACATGTGTGTTACATGTGTGTAATCCTCAGTGTGCAGTAGTTCACACTGGTCCATGGTGTAAACTCGTCTGTGTCTTTTTCTTGTGAAACAGACACTTCAGTATAAACAGATTCAGGAAACACTCATTTCTGTCAGTGGGACTTTTTTAGTATCGATTTCTGCAAAAAAACTTGTATCTAGTTTTGATAAATCAAGATCTGAATATTAATAACAGACAAATCAGGTCCTTCTTTCCCCGAGGTCGCTCCTGTTAGCGTTAGCAACAGGTTTGATTGACAGCGTCGCTAAGTGAGTGGGAAGGGGCGTTACCTTCAACATCCTCGCTCCTGACTGACCTCGAGTATCATAGCAACCAAAGAGCCAGAGTTTCAAACACGTAACACGGCTCTAAATTCGCCGCCGCGCCTGCTCTGGCCTGGATGAGCTTCGTCACACTCTCTCAGTCACTTCTTTTACACAGTCTGTGTTGTAAACCCATTAATTAACCGGTTAATAAGTGAATAACTGGCTGTACTGCACAAGTCAATTCAACACTAGACACTTCACTAAACTCTTTGTCGTTATTCAAACCTATTTATAGAAAGTACCAGCTCAGGGCCTGCTCTGGCTTATATAACGTATGGAAAAAGACATATGGCTTTTTAAAACTCGGCTTCTCCTAATGCCAGTGTCAACAAGTGGTGCTGCATTTCTAGGAACTTCTGTACACGCTCGGGAAAACCAGACGTAACCTTTAAAGGACCCGGACTACGCCGTTTTCTCATCTACGTTATCATAATGTCGTTTCCTCGTCACAAACAGACCCGGAGTTGTGGGTTTTTTTTGTTTCATTCGCACACGTTTAACGCACAAACGGACCTGCGGATTTAGGCTTGTTTGAGTTCTTCTCTCAAACTGAAAAGAAAACGCTCTGCTCCACCTTGTGATGTCATCGTGTGGCGACGCAGGAAGTGCTCCGCTGTGTTTTTTAAACTCCACGCGCCTTCGTTTCTACGGTAGAATCATTTGGATCATCTCAGCAAATCTGGAATCTGAACTAAAGGTAGAAAAAGGAGCTGTTAACTTGAAAACTACCACGTCATGACATCACAAGGTGGAACAGAGCGTTTTGAGCTTGGGGGGGATGTAGACAGACTGATAATAAATGTGTGAATGAAACAAAAAAAAACAACTCCAGGTCTGTTTTTGAGGACGTGACAGCGTTAGAACATGGATTGTAAGACGTTATGCTTCATCTGTGTCCTGTCTTCTCCCTCAGGTTTGAAGACAAGGCCCAGAAACACCTGGACCTCCACGAACGGGCCAAAGCGACGTCGTTTTGTGAAGTGTCCGCCCCCAAACGACTCGCCGTTCAGGGGCAGAAACGTAAGGCGGCCCCCCTGTCCAACCAGCAGCTCCTGGACGAACTGTTCTCTGCTCAGGTCCCGAAAAAGACAAAGACCGCGCCGTCCGAAAAACCCTCTCGCTCGGTCCGCTGTAGCCTGGTGTCTCTCAGGCAGAACCTCCTCCGCCTCTCCTCCTCCTCCTCCTCTCGCTCCTCCTCTCCTCCCCTCGGGCTGTACCCCCTCTGCCGTCTCTCCTCCCAGGGGTCATGGTTGGTACTTTCCGGGCGTGAACTCCAAGTGTTGAACCCGTTCCGAGTGGAGGAGGCTCTGCTTTTTAAGAGGCTTTTGGAGAATAGTGTCCTACCAGCAGAAGATCTGAAGGAGCCCATAGAGTTGACGGAAGAGTACGTACAAACGCTTTTCACACCGTGTCACACCTTCAGTTTGGGGGTTTGTCACCTGTTTGTTTATATAAATGGACATCGCTAACCCGCTAGCCGCCACGGTGCGAAAAAGAAGTGAGCATGTGAGCGAAGTGGTACAGTCGTTAGAGCGTCACGTTCTAAAAAATGACCTGCAATAAACGAAATCCGCGAAGTATCAGCTTTATTTTTTACATTATTCTCTCTGTTTTTGTCTGTAAAACCCCTCACCACACACTTTATACACTTTTCTCACACAGGCGTTAACATTTTCTCACATTTCTCTCTCGTTTAAACTCTCTCAAAGTTCAAACCTTCGTAGGCGTCTTTGTCGGTGCAGAACGTTTCATCGACATTGTGGGTTTTGTCGGGGAGAAAACAAATCGCAAACGTACAGCACTTCAGAGTCACACTGAGATCCAACGTTTATGTAAATTTGTCTGAACACATTCTGTACTGGACAGGAGACACGGCACGGAGGAGACTGATGGACAATGGTCTACAGTCCAACAGCCAATCAGGACGCACGACACAATGGTCTACAGTCCAACAGCCAATCAGGACGCACGACACAATGCACGTTCATACGCTGTAAAAAAACATGTGAAATTGCACCAAAAAAATCCGCGAAAGGTGAACCGTGATATGGCGAGGGACGACTGTATTTAAAAATGGCGGCCCCTCCATGTTCTGACGTCGTTTCCTCCTCAAAAACAGACCTGGAGTTGTGTTTTGTTTCATTCACACATGTTTGAGTCACACTTTATCATTAGTCTGTTACATCTCCAAAGCTCAAAATGCTCCGTTCCACCTTGTGATGTCATCAAGTGGTAGTTTCCAAGTGAACTCCTCCTATTTTTTACCATGGCTGAAATGATCCAAATGATTCTATAAATGAAGGTGTGTGGAGTTTAAAAACACACCGGAGCACTTCCTGTATCACCACATGATGACATCACAAGGTGGAACAGAGTGTTTTCAGTTTGAGAGAAGAGCTGTTTTTTTTTTTTTATGTGAGTGGAGCGCTGTGGCCGACTTTATATCTACTGACAGCGTTTTCACCACAGAATGTAATAAAAATAGATCGTCTTTAAAGAGGAGGTGTTATAATGCATGTTTGAGTAATCTAGTGATCTCTCCCGGGCTCTATTTGGACCATAGATGTACTAAAGTGTCCGTGTGCACTGGTGTGTGTGTGTGTGTGGAAACTGGCCCGTGATCACTTCCTGTTTGGAGCGCGGTGGCTAGCTCGTTAGCTCGTTAGCCCGTTAGCTCTGTCCGTTTATATTTACAATCCAAACACGTGTCTAATATTGTCCTGGTCGTCCGGTTTTCGTGGCGTGCGAGCGTTAAACCCGTCTCCTCTCCTCAGGGTCCTTGGCGGGGCGGAGTTCATGACGGCTCTGCGCGGGATGGAGCGGCACGGCCCGGGTCTGGACGGCGGCGTTCACTTCTCCGATCCCAGGCTCGTGGCGAACGGGTTCAAAATCAAGCTCCACCCAGGTACTCCTCAACTCCCAAGTGTTTATATTCAAGAGACTCGGCTCTGGGTCACGTCTTTGTCGGATTTGGCGTTTAATTAAAGTGTTTGTCCTGCGTCCCGTCTGCGTGTTGTTAAATTTAAGTATATGAACCTCAAAGTTTGACAGTTTCAGAGTTTATTCGTAGAAGTGGGAGCGCCGTGCGACATTAAAAACGGGATAAAAAACAATAAACATCGTACAAATAGGTCGACAAAGCGCATTACACCGTTGAAAGTTTGCCGTTTTACTGAAGTCAGACTTGAATCGTCAACTATTTAACAGTAAAACTTTATATTTGAACAGTAAATCTCAAAAATGTGGTTGCTCTGAACACCCTCTCTCCTGATTGGCTCTTTTGTTGCTATGATACTCTCGGATTTCCAAATAGACCTTTAGCTCTCGGGCTCCGGATGAGCCGCTCTGAACGCCCCGATGCGACGTCACGCTCGCTCGGCGCATTTCTTTCTGGCTCCGGATCGTGGCGTCGGCCGATATCGCGGTATCGATGCTTCTGTGAAAAACGGCGTGCGCGCAGCCCTAATTGTGTTGTGCGCGGCTGACCCCGGCTGACCGCGTCCTGTTGCCCGCCCGCGCTGCCTCTCGGTGGGGTACGGAGGATCAGAGCCACTGCCCTCTCAGAAATGTGGAGAATTTGGCTCGGAGCGAGAGGTGCTGTAACGGCACACTTCAGGAGCAAAAACACGCCATTGTGCAACTTCTGTTTGGCTCAAAACAATCAGGGACCCCAAAAAACCATCATCTGGCCACTCGCTCGTCCCCACGGAGATGCTGTCGCCGTGCCGAGAATGTTCCATAATGTGGCGTTACGGGATAAGCTCGGATAAGTAGAGCTGCCGTTCTGTGGTAAACGATAATATTGAAGCTGCTTTGTCTCTAAGTAAGATTAAAATAAAGAAAGATCATCCCAGGGAACCATTTTAAATCCACTGTGGCAGAATGAAGTGAGAATTATCCACAGAAGAGACTCATCTGAAAAAGAACAAACGATAAACACGGAGGGTCAGCGTCATGTGATAAACGATAAGTCCAGATGGAAAATGTCATGATAGGCCTAGGGATAAACACGCTCTACCACTAAAGTTCCGTACTGCACCTTTAAAAAGGCTGTTTAAAGTGTGGATTGGAAATAAAAAGAACAAAAACTTAAGTCAAATTTTTTTTTGTGAGGTCCTCCGTCCTCTCGGGCCTGAGGGTGCGAGGTCCTCCGTCCTCTCGGGCCTGAGAGTGCGAGGTCCTCTGTCCTCTCGGGCCTGAGGGGGCGAGGTCCTCTGTCCTATCGGGCCTGAGGGGGCGAGGTCCTCTGTCCTCTCGGGCCTGAGGGTGCGAGGTCCTCCGTCCTCTCGGGCCTGAGGGTGCGAGGTCCTCCGTCCTATCGAGCCTGAGGGGGCGAGGTCCTCCGTCCTCTCGGGCCTGAGGGGGCGAGGTCCTCGGGCCTGAGGGGGCGAGGTCCTCCGTCCTCTCGGGTCTGAGGGGGCGAGGTCCTCCGTCCTCTCGGGCCTGAGGGTGCGAGGTCCTCCGTCCTATCAGGCCTGAGGGTGCGAGGTCCTCTGTCCTGTCGGGCCTGAGGGTGCGAGGTCCTCTGTCCTGTCGGGCCTGAGGGTGCGAGGTCCTCCGTCCTCTCGGGCCTGAGGAGGCGAGGTCCTCCGTCCTGTCGGGCCTGAGGGTGCGAGGTCCTCCGTCCTCTCGGGCCTGAGGGTGCGAGGTCCTCCGTCCTCTCGGGCCTGAGGGTGCGAGGTCCTCTGTCCTGTCGGGCCTGAGGGTGCGAGGTCCTCCGTTCTCTCGGGCCTGAGGGTGCGAGGTCCTTCGTCCTCTCGGGCCTGAGGAGGCGAGGTCCTCCGTCCTCTCGGGCCTGAGGAGGCGAGGTCCTCCGTCCTCTCGGGCCTGAGGGTGCGAGGTCCTCCGTCCTCTTGGGCCTGACACAACTTTAATCCCGTTTTAGACGTGTTTTGATCTGGTGGTGCTCAGAATGTCCGGTGCTTTCTTAGATGGAAGTTGGTTTGAAAAGTGTGAGGGCCTCGTACGGGCCGGGCCTCGTGCGGGCCGGGCCTCCTCGTCTCGTCATAACTCATGGCTCTGGCGCTCGCCGTTGTGGCTCCTCTCAGTAAAGTAACACTCCGTTTGGCTCCGCTCGTGTTTACCTTGGTCTCAGTCTCTGCCCTGAACAACATCGTTTATTTATTATTCTTTCCTGGAGATCTCCGAGGTCTGGACGGCGCATTAACGGCTCCTTTTGGCCGACAGGTGCGGGACGGGTGCAGGTGGTTGCCGCGGCGACGTGCGTGCCGTTCCTGGGCGTCCCGGACCTCAGGGAGATCCTCGTGGCCGCGGCGCAGAAGAGGAGCGGAGACGTGTCCGGGTGCAGGCCGCTCAAAGTCTGCAACTACCTCAAAGTAAACGCCGTTCTAGATTTAAAGTGCCGGACTGGACGACGATTTCGCCGAAACGCCACGGTAATTAAGAGTGTTCCGCGTCGTTCTTCTCCTCAGGGCGAAGCGGTGCGGCTCGTGCGTCAGATGCCCTCCCGTTTCTCCAGAGCCGAGGTGACGGAGACTCTGCGGAGGATGTGCGCGGAGCTGGAGCGGAGCCACGGGACCTGTCTCCACGGGCGGCCGTTCCTGCGCCCCCTGGTGGACCTGCCCCGCACTGACGAGGAGGCGCGCACCCTGGCTGCACCCGCCGCCCTCTGACCAGGCGGGGGCGTCCTTCTCCTGTCAGGATAAAGACATTACGGGACATTTGTGCCAATCTGTCAATCTGTTTATATGAGTTTACACAATGTGGTAAGTCTGAGATGCTGTGTTTTTGCTCTTAAAGACGCACTGTGGAACTTTTCTGGTGTGGTGGGCTCCATACTACACTTTCTGATCCGTTATGACGTCACACACAGACCCGGAGTTGTGTTTTTGTTTCATTCTCACATGTTTAACACAAACAAACCCTGCAGATTTAGGCTGAGCTCTTCTCTCAAACTGAAAACGCTCTGTTCCACCTTGTGATGTCATCGTGTGGCGATACAGGAAGTGCTCCACTGTGTTTTTAAACTCCACACACCTTCATTTATAGAATCATTTGGATCATTTCAGCTTCTGGGAATTACCAATCTACTGAACTAAAGGTAAAAGGAGGAGGAGTTAACGTGAAAACTACCACTTGATGACATCACGAGGTGGAACAGAGTGTTTTGAGCTTTGTAGATGTTACAGACGAATAATAAAGTGACTCAAACATGTGTGAATGAAACAAAACACAACTCCAGGTCTGTTTTTGAGGAGGAAACAGTTTTAGAGAATGACTTAAAGCTACAAGAGTCAGTTTTGCGTAATAATCTTAGCATTAGCATTAGCATTAGCATTAGCCAGCAGTTTTTCAGTTCGTCGCTCTCACCGTTTTGTGTCAAATCAAGCTCTAAACATGAGCTCGGACTGACTCCTGAGCTAAAAACGTATCAGGATGTGTTTGCTAACGTTTGTGTTGTGCGTTTATGCTAACTGCTGAACATTCCGCCGTGGACATGCATGTAGAAAGCCCCCGCAGCGCGCCTGAAGAGCGTCACAGTACGGCGTCAAACACTGAGATGACCTGTTGACCCCACCAGACCAGGTTACAGGTCAGATCTGTGGAGAGGCGAGCCAGTTCACAGTAAGAAAGTGTTTGTTTTTTTTCTGAACAATGAAAGCAACGTCTTGAATCGAATAAATGTAAGACGTAAGAGAAGTTTAACGCTGTCCGTGGGTTTCAAAACGTTGCCGTAGCGATTAAAAAAATGGGAGAAAAAGTCCTCTGAACATTGCGTATCGAGCTGTTGTGATGATGTCACTTCCGGGTCGAACCAGAAGCTTCAGCTCTGAGCTAAATCTTACAAAGCTAACATTTAGACGCTTTGAGGATTTAAAATGTTTAAATGTTCGTGAAAAAAGAGACGAATCCTCGCAAAACCCGACCTTTGCGAACGCCGCGGCTCGTCGATCTCACCCCGGGGCGGAGGGAGCGTTTCATTATAGATCCACCATTGTAACCGCAGACTGTTTATGTAAATGGACATAGCTAACCTGCTGTTCCAAACAGGAAGTGACCATGGGCGCACTTCCTGCTCCATCGACTCTCGTCATTTTGGTCTTAAATGTTCGTATTAACCCTCTACATCATCTTGGGGTTTTTATTTTGGGTTTATTTTTTCAGTTATTATTATCATTTTTTTTTTTTGTAATTTTAAGTTCTTTTTTTTTTTTACCTTTTTTTGTTATTTTGAGTTTATTTTTTAACTTTTTTCTGTTATTTTGAGGTTTTTTGTGGGTTTTTTTTTTTTTTTTTTTTTTTCATTTTGAGTTTATTTTTTTTTGTGTGTGTCTCTACATGATCCTGGGTTTTTTATTTTGGGTTTATTTTTTCAGTTTTTTTTGTAATTTTAAGTTCTTTTTTAACCTTTTTTTTTGTTATTTTGAGTTTATTTTTTTAAACTTTTTTCTGTTATTTTGAGTTTTTTTGTGTTTTGTTTTTTTTTTTTGCCTTTTTTAAGTTATTTTTAGTTAAGTTTTTATTTTATTTTTTTATTTTTTGTTATTTTGAGTTTATTTTTTTGTTTTTTTGTGTCTCTACATGATCCTGGGGTTTTTATTTTGGGTTTATTTTTTCAGTTTTTTTTTTTTTTTTTTTTTTTGTAATTTTAAGTTCTTTTTTAACCTTTTTTTTGTTATTTTGAGTTTATTTTTAACTTTTTTCTGTTATTTTGAGTTTTTTTGTGTGTTTTTTTTGCCTTTTTTATGTTATTTTGAGTTAAGTTTTTATTTTATTTTTTTATTTTTTGTTATTTTGAGTTTATTTTTTTGTTTTTTTGTATCTCTACATGATCCTGGGGTTTTTATTTCACTTTTGTGTCTGTAAATCAAGATCTGAACATTAATAACAGACAAATCAGGTCCTTCTTTCCCCGAGGTCGCTCCTGTTAGCGTTAGCAACAGGTTTGATTGACAGCGTTGCTAAGCGCCCGCTCCCTGTTAAACCAGCGGTGCGGCTCTGGAAGGGGCGTTACCTTCAACATTCTCGCTCCCGATTGGCTCTTTGGTTGCTATGATACGCGAGGTCAGAATTCCAAATGTGTAACTCCGCTCCAGATTAGCCGCTATAACTGTTAGCGTCGATGAGCGTCACACTTAACTCCACCACAAACTGAAACTCACGAATATAAAAACATCTCCATGGACTCGAGCTGGTATCTGACCCTCTACCACAAAAGTTCCACAGTGTTCCTTTTCTCAAAGCGACAAAAAAACCACAGTCTTCATCTCGGTATTTCGCTTTATTATTATTGTTTTTATGTTTTTGTTTTGTTTTTTCAGTACAGCACCTTTTAAAAACGACTTCAGCTGCTCAAAGTGCTTTGGATAAAAGTCGAAAAAAAGCAAATACACAGAAACAACACGATACAGAACAAAAAAAAACACCAAGATGCCCCGGTTAGTTTAGTGTTAAATACCAGGGAGGAGGCGGGGGAGTGTTTCTGCAGTGTGAAATACAAACGTCACGGTGATTGGCGGATGTTTACATGTTTAAGTGTGTATTCTGACGTGGTTTGGTGGGGTAATACGGGGAAAATGTGTCAGATCGAGTATCGGCTCCATGATATCGGTTCAGTCGATATCCCGGTGGGGCTTTAATTGGACGTAACGAGACGATTTCCAGGCTGATTTTGGCCCAGAACGTGTCATAATGTTTGAACTTTTCTTCGTACAAAGCTGTTCAGTCTGATGTGAAGGTGAAATAACAGTTACATAACACTGTCGAATCTCTTGTGTAATAAGTCGACCGTGTTTTAAGGAAATAAGTGACATTTTCTGTCCCTGCGCTGGTATCGGTGAATATCAGAATGAGTCAAAGTATCGGTATCGGGGCTGAAAAAGTTGGATCGGTGCGTCTCTTAAGTTTTACGTCAGTGAAGAGGCAGTTTGTGCAGGAAAAGTTGAAGGAAAGTAGAAAAATACAGGAAGTAGTGGACAGTTTCTGACAAATTAAAGGTTAATTGGACAAAATAAAGTGTGTGTTGATTTATTTGTGTCTGATCGTAAATGTTGTGCGGTTTTGGCTCTTTTTGGCTCTTTTTGGCTCTTTTTGGCTCTTTTTGGCTCTTTTGTTGACGTGACGGTGACACGTCAGGCCCCGGGAGGAGGTTTGTGTTTCCAGAAGCTTCAGGACAGTCGGGCTCCGTCACGTCACATGATCGTTCATGTCGGACCATGTGACGGCGCTGACCAATCAGAGCCTGAGCTGATCCAGAGCCACAGGGAGCCACAGGGAGCCACAGGGAGCCACATGGAGCCACAGGTGATGATTAAGAAGAGTTTAAGACGAAGGACGGAGAGGGAGTTTATGATCCCCCCTCTCTCCTCCTCTTCTCTCTTCTCCTCTCCTCCTCTTCTCTTTCCTCCTCCTCTCTCCTCCTCCTCTCCTACTCTCTCCTCCTCTCCTCCTCCTCTTCTCTCTCCTCTTCTCTCTCCTCCTCCTCTCCTTCTCTCTCCTCCTCCTCTCTCCTCCTTCTCTCTCCTCCTCCTCTCCTTCTCTCTCCTCCTCTCCTTCTCTCTCCTCCTCTCCTTCTCTCTCCTCCTCTCCTTCTCTCTCCTCCTCTCCTTCTCTCTCCTCCTCCTCTTCTCTCCTCCTCCTCCTCTCTTCCTCCCCTCCTCCTCTCTTCCTCCCCTCCTCCTCTCTTCTCTCTCCTCCTCTCCTCTCCTCCTCTCCTTCTCTCTCCTCCTCTCCTTCTCTCTCCTCCTCTCCTTCTCTCTCCTCCTCTCCTCTCCTCCTCCTCCTCTCCTCCTCTCTCCTCCTCCTCTCCTCTCTCCTCCTCTCCTCCTCTCTCCTCCTCCTCTCCTCTCTCCTCCTCTCTCCTCTCTCCTCCTCCTCCTCCTCTCCTCCTCCTCTCTCCTCCTCCTCCTCTCTTCCTCTTCTCTCTTCTCTCTCCTCCTCCTCCTCTCTCCTCCTCCTCCTTTCTTCTCTCTCCTCTCCTCCTCTCCTCTCTTCCTCTTCTCTCTCCTCTCCTCCTCTCCTCCTCTTCTCTCCTCTCTCCTCCTCCTCTCCTCCTTCTCTCTCCTCCTCCTCCTCTCTTCCTCCTCTCCTCCTCTCCTCTCCTCCTCTCCTCTCCTCCTCCTCTCCTCCTCTGTCACTGGACACTTGTCACATTCTCTCAGTGTGTGTAAAGGTCAGTGTTTGTGCGTCTTGTTTCTTCGTCTCACACACAGATGACTTTAGCATCAGGCTAATGCGGCTAATCACCTCCTGGAAAGTTCAGCTGCTACGAGTCCAGTCCACTAAAGAACACACACATACACACAACACACACACAACACACACACATACACACAACACACCACATACACACAACACACACACAACACACCACACACACACATACACACAACACACAACACACACACAACATACATACACAGATATATACACACACAACACACCACACACACACATACACACCACACACACACAACACACACATACACACAACACACACCACACACATACATACACACAACACACACACAACATATACAACACACACACATACACACACACAGATATATACACACAACACACACATATACACACACACACACCACACACACACAACACACACCACACACATACATACACACAACACACACACAACATATACAACACACACACAACACACACACAACACACCACACACACACATACACACAACACACACACAACATATACAACACACACACAACACACACACAACACACCACACACACACATACACACCCCCACACAACACACACACACAACACACCACACACACACATATACAACACACACACACACAACATATACAACACACACACACATATACAACACACACACAACACACCACACACACATACACACACACACACAACATATACAACACACACACACAACACAGATATACACACACATACACAGATATATACAGACACACACAACACACATACACTTATACACAACACACATATACACACAACACACATATACACAACATACACACATATTTACACACAACATACACACACACAACACACATATACACACAACACACATATACACAGATATATACACACACACACACACCCCTACACACAACATACACACACACATACACACAACACACATACATATACACACACAACACACACATATACACATAAATAAAATCCTTTAACAGCTTACGTCCTTAGGCTTGCCACGCCAAAGACCTGACTCATAATTTGGCTTGGAGTCCTTAACTGCTTGTCTCCATGGAGATGTTCCTTTTTGATGCTTTAAAGCACATGTGTCAAACTCAAGGCCCACGGGCCAAATGTGGCCCACCACATCATTTTATGTGGACGGCATCATGGGAAATAAAATATCAGACTTAAAATGTCATTTTTTTACATCTATGTAAATGTACATGCAGTATTTGTAATTTGAGTAATAAATACAGAAACACAGTTAATGAACAAGTTAAAAAGGAGCTACATTTATTTTATTTACATTTTATATTTAGTCACATTTATAGTTTTATATCTGACCCTTTGAGAGCAGAACATTTCACTGAAAATGAGTTTAACGACCCTCTAAAGAGTGTGTGTGTGTGTGTGGGGGGGGGGGGGGGGGGTTGGGTGGGGGGTGTGTGGGGGTGTGGGGGGGTGTGTTTTGGTATATGTGTGTATGTGTGTGTGTATGTTTGTGTGTCTGTAGGGGTGTGTGTGGGTGTGTGTTTGTGTGTATCGGGGTGTGTTTGTGTATCTGTGTGTGTGTCTGTGTGTCTGTAGGGGTGTGTGTGTTTGTGTGTGTGTGTATTTGTGTGTCTGTGTGTGTATCTGTGTGTGTGTGTGTGTGTGTATCTGTTTGTGTGTCTGTCCAATAGAAAAGCTCCATTTCATTTGAGATTATCTCATAATAATGAATTCGTCCAAACCTTAAATCACATTGTATTATCTAAATAAACAGTGTGTTTATTATTTTTATTATTGTGGTGGTATCAGGATCAGTATCGAGTATCAGGATCAGTATCGAGTATCAGGATCAGTATCGAGTATCAGGTCTGCTCCTCAGTCCTGAAATCCGAGTCTGAAAGGTTCTCATCCTGATTCTAAATGTTTATGGTCATGGTGTGGTTTGTCCTCTCTCCTCCGTTTCATCCCTGGAGCGGCTCCGTCTCAGGTGGGAATACGGCCGCCGAACTTGACCCTGGAAGTATCCGCCCGGACCGCGTCATTCGCATGTTTCAGTTTTAACTTACAGCTCGAATGTAGCGGCTAAAGAGCTGGACTTTTCCCCCGTCATCAAATCAAATCCAAAATAACACGACGCTGCTAAATTTAAACCCTCCTCGCTCTATTTTAGTCTCATTTAAGAGCAGAGGCCGTTGGTCCTAAACGAGGACACCTGCTCCCGTTTAAAAAAGTGCACACGCAAACATAAACACCACAGGGTTCTGTGTTTTACCTGTATGCTAATCACGAGCTAATCTGCTATTAGCATCATGGGCTGAACTCACTGAAATCAAAGTCCGTACGACAGGTGTTTATGTTTTTATCAGTTGGTTTGTCGGGACAGAACCTGAAAGTTTAAAAACAGAAGTACAAAAGTACAAAAGTAAAAAAATACAAAAGTACAGGAGGTAGAGCCGAGTCCTAAATCATCGTTAAACTTAGTTTTGATTTAATAAGAAAACTTAAATCACATGTGCACCGATACTGAACCGATACCGATGCCTGTACTCGTCAATGTGCTGCCGATATCAAGATCTCACACCAAGAACCAATACCGAGAACCGATACCAGTGTAACTGCACTGCCTCTTAATGTGATGATTTAATTTGAGGTCTCTCAGCTGACCTCTGAGCAGTGACCTCTGACCTCTGTGCAGTGACCTCTGACCTCTGAGCAGTGACCTCTGAGCTGTGACCTCTGACCTCTGAGCAGTGAGGAGGTGACCATAAAGGAGCACGTTTCCTGTTCAGCTCTGATCATGTGACTGTCTATGGAAATGTTCAGAACAATTTTTTTTAAAGTCATGCTCACGAGGCTGAGGTCAAAGGACGGACTGAGGACAGGGGGCGCTCTGGGACAGTGCAGGACGAGGGACTGAGGACAGGGGGCGCTCTGGGACAGTGCAGGAGGATGGACTGAGGACAGGGGGCGCTCTGGGACAGTGCAGGAGGAGGGTCTGAGGACAGGGGGCGCTCTGGGACAGTGCAGGACGAGGGTCTGAGGACAGGGGGCGCTCTGGGACAGTTGCTTGTTTCCTGTGAATGTCCTTAATGTTTTTGACCAGCGTCTGTTTCACTGTTGGATTTTCTGACGTTTTTTTTTCTTTCGGTTAAATCAAAACTCTGGTTCTGCCGCTGGATTTTGAGCTTTACAAAAATGAACTGACGATAAATTGCGAGCGAAGCCTGACGTGGACGTGATCCTCAGACGTTTAGAGTTTGCGATGTCAGAGAAGCCGCAGAGACGACGCTGCTCTTGTCTCTCGTGTCTCAGTTTGGGGCTGGACACCTGCTCCACACAGGACGCCGTTACTGCGGTGGAGTAATAATAGTCGCTCTGAATAAAAAAGCTTGGATATTAAACGTTAAAACCTTTCGTGACCTCATCGTTCGTCGACGGGAGCGAGGGGTCACATTTATATCGACACTGGTGGTGATGCCAGCAACATGTTTTTGTGATCTACTTTTTTCCGTTCTGCGTAAATAAAGTCTAGACAGTTTCTGCGTTTTATGGACCAAGGTCTAATCATCAGCGTTATAAACGTCACTCAGCGAGCGTCCAGGTCGCTTTTTCACCGCGATAATCCGTAAAAGCCTCGGTTATTTGTGAGATGTAAAAATGCCCCGGGGAGGACGCTGGTACGTGTCTGCGTCCGTGTGCATAACAAACAGTCCATAAACAAACCTGGACTGGAGCGATCCGTCCCTCCATAAATCAGAGGCTATCCCAAAAGGCGAGGCTCGGTTCTGGGATCGGAAGAGGGCCGTGGTCCCTGAGCGGAAAAGCACGCGCAGAGCAGACGGAAAGGATAAATCAGCGCGGAGGTGCAGACAGCGGCAGGAGGAACCCGGCTCCCTCGCGGCTACGACACCGACTTTATGACTTTTCATTGGGCTCCGTCGACGATCGGGAGCTGAGCCGGAGCTGCAGGTCAAACCCTGGTTTCTGTCGACTCTAATCTCCCCGGTCACGAGTTCAGAACGTCCCGGAGCTGGTTTTTTTTTTTTTTTTTTTCTGACGTCTGATTTGTAAGACTGTGGTCGATTAAAGACATTCGCTGCCCGTCGATTGGTCGATTTAAAAAAGGGGGCGTGGCGGAAGCTCTTAAAACTATTAGGAATCTCTGCGTGTCTGACCCAAACTGCGCTCACGAGACGTCACCTGCAGGGGGAGCTCATGCTAAAGCGAATATTCACGCAGAAACAGCACTAGATTAAACATGTGAATCTTTTTTTACAGATAAATAACAAATATCAAACGTTCATCCCAAACAAACTGCATTTTGTCCTCTGCATTTGACCCATCCTCCAGAATTTCCGTGGTAAATTTTGGGTTGATGGGAGAAGCTTGAGTAGTCAGAGGAAGCCGATCTCTGGTTGGACTTTTCCGTGTGGAGTTTGCACGTTCTCCCCGTGTCTGTGCGGTTTTCCTCAGGACATCGACCCAGAACGTGCAGAGTAGGTCAAATCCTCCGGCTAAGGTCGTCCTGACTCGGGATGGGACGGTAAACAATATCGTTTATCGTGATAAAAAGAGTCAATCGTGATAATCGCCATCGTATCACCAGAATGTTCAGAAAAAAGGGCAAAGGGGTCTGCTGTCCCGGGCCCCCAAATTTCAATGGACGGCCCTGATCGTCCAGAATGTTCTCCACTAGATCGTAGTTGTTTTAATTTATAACAAAGTATAACAGTTTTTAAAAAATCAAACTGATTCATAAGATTAAAATGATTCATATCCTTAACATTTTAAACGGTCAGTAACTTTAATAACTATCGTGATGTTATCGTTAATCGCAAATATCAACAAGACCAGCCCCCACTGCTCCTCACGCGTTCAACCCAGACACGCCGAAGGTCAAACCGGGTTCACCTCATGGATTTGCATATTATAAAATGTTAAATCCGCTCCGAGAATCCAACCCGTGATCTTCTTGTGTCGAGGCGTGAGCGTTTTTTCGCAGACTAGATTTGCGATTTATTTATTTTATTAAAAGGACTCAGTTTGAAGTTCACATTTTAAACACGTCCTGAAGCATTGACTGAAATCTGAAGTGACAAAGTAGCACAAGAATCACAGGTGAGGTTTGTGCCGACGTAAACGGGGCTAGTGCTGTGAACATTACAGCATAAAAAACGCACGATTTAGACCTGGTGTCTGGATCAGAGCGGATTGTGATGGATGATGTGGCTCTTCAAAAAGGTTTCACTGTGTAAGTTTTGGCTGATCTTGTGTCTGGAGCCTGTCACTGTCACTTTAGCCTCCTGGTTTGAACATCTGCTCCTCCAGATGTCCGTGGGATGTCCTGTAGATATTTTTGGGGCTTCTGCTCCTCCAGATGTTCGTGGGATGTTTTTGGGGTCTCTGCTCGACCAGATGTTCTTAGGGTGTCCTCTGGATGTTCTTAGGGTGTTCTGTAGATATTTCCGGGGTCTGTGCTCCTCCAGGTGTCCATGGGATGTCCTGTAGATGTTTTTGGGGTCTCTGCTCAACCAGATGTTCTTGGGGTGTCCTCCGGATTTTTTGGGGGGTTTCTGCTCGTCCAGATGTTCTTGGGATGTCCTGTAGATGTTTTTGGGGTCTCTGCTCGTCCAGATGTTCTTGGGGTGTCCTCCAGATGTTCTTGGGGTGTCCCCCAGATGTTTTTGAGACCTCCGCTCCTCCAGATGTTTTTGGGGTCTGCTCCTCCAGATGTTTTCGAGGTCTCCTGGAAAAGCCCATTCCTCTCCCACCTGCCTCTCCCTGACCGCAGCCACATGTGCTGCTGTCTGCTGCTTCACTTTAACTGCAGCTCTGGGACTATTTTAAGAAATTACACAGTAAAAGTGTAATATGTTAGGACTGCGCGCTGCTCCAGGCACCTGCCCTCACCTCTGCATTATGTGTCTTAAAGGCGCTGTACCTGATTTTTACCGTCTCAAAATGTGAAAAACAGAAGTAGTTCATTTTGCAGCAGCCCAAACTTGATGGAGAGCGTTTTTTTTTTGTCAGTTTATCGTAAACATTTGAGCTCAGCACATTTAAGGGTTTACTCTCGTGTCCATGTCCAGATCATCATATTCTGTAGGATGTTTCCAAGTTCTACGTTTCTGAGGAGGCTAAACTAAACTTTTATTATTGGTGATATCAAAACCATGATGTCCTCAGGCAAGACAACGCCCATAGCACAGATTGGCAGCCTCGCTTCTGTCAGCGTGCCCCAGGGCAGTTGCGGCTACAATAGGAGCTTATATTTGACTAATGAAATTATTATTATCATCAAAACTCTGACTTTCTGAGATAAAAGCCATAAACGCAAAGCCAGAACCTGGACTTCTCGTCTCAGAAGCGCCCGAGGACCACGTGGACGCCTCATAATTAGATGCAGACAGAACACCGCGGTCTCACTTTGACCCCACGAGCTGCTTTTACAAAGACCCCGGGGCAGCGCACTTTTTAGAGCGTAACATGGAGCCCCTTTACGCCCGGTTCTCTCGGTTTGGTGCGCGCTTGTTCCTGTGACGTTCTCGTTAGAGCTGCAGTCGATTAAATAAACTCTTGTTGGGTTAAAGATGTGTCGATTGGTCGATTAAAAAGGGGGCGTGGCTACAGCTCTCAAGGCTATTCTGTTTCTCTGTGTATCTGACCCAAACTGCACTCACAACACGACACCTGGAGCGGGAGTTCATGCAAAAACTACTATTTATGCAGAAAAAAAGAACTAAAAAAAGGCCGATTATACAGGTAGATTCACTCCCGAAACTTCAGCTAAACTCACTTCATGCCTCTTTTGCTTTCTGCTCTTGTCCCGTATAAATCTAAGCAGAAGCTAAAGTTCTACCTCATAGAACCTTTAGCCTAATGTTAAACCAATGGACATTTGAAGATGCTAAATCTATAAATACATGTAGCTTTAGCGTTCACTCTTTTTGTGCACTATAACACGGTCCATGTTTTTACCAGCAGTGACCCCAGCAGTTTATTTCCCCGAGGTCACTCCTGCTAGCGTTAGCAACAGGTTTGATTGACAGTGTCGCTAAGCACCCGCTCTCTGCTAAACCAGTGTTGCAGGGTGGAATGTGCGTTACTTTCATCGGCCTTGCTCTGGATTGGTTCTTTTGTCGCTATGATACTTGCAGTTGGAATTTCAAATATGGAACTTGGCTCTAAATTCACTCCTATACCTGCTCCAGCTCTGTGGTGACGTCACACTCACTCAGTCACTTCTTTATGCAGTCTGTGGTCACTGATGGTTAGGTCAGTGTCGGTGACGTTGGGTCGTTGTTGTTGCTGGTTGGGTCATTGTCGTTGGTTGGGTCACTATCGTTGATGATTTGGTTGTTGTCGTTGTTGTTGATGGTTGGGTTGTTGGCGTTGATGGTTGGGTTGTTGTTGATGGTTGGGTCATTGGATTCAAATGATCCAGATGATTCTAGTGAAGGTGTGTGGAGTTTAAAAACACAGTGGAGCACTTCCTGTATTACCACATGATGACTTCACAAGGTGGAGTGTTTTCAGTTTGAGAGAAGAATCTGCAGGTTTGTGTGTTAAACAATAAAAAAAACATTCTTTTATATCAGATTTTCCACTGTCGTTGATCGCTGAGTTGTTGATGGTTGGGTCACTCTCGTTGATGGTTGCGTCACTGTCATTGATGGTTGCGTCACTCTCGTTGATGGTTGCGTCACTGTCATTGATGGTTGCGTCACTCTCGTTGATGGTTGTGTTGTCGTTGATGGTTGTGTTGTCGTTGATGGTTGTGTTGTCGTTGAAGGTTGGGTCGTTGATGGTTGTGTTGTCGTTGATGGTTGCGTCACTCTCGTTGATGGTTGTGTTGTCGTTGATGGTTGTGTTGTCGTTGATGGTTGTGTTGTCGTTGATGGTTGGGTCGTTGATGGTTGTGTTGTCGTTGATGGTTGTGTTGTCGTTGATGGTTGTGTTGTCGTTGATGGTTGGGTCGTTGATGGTTGTGTTGTCGTTGATGGTTGTGTTGTCGTTGATGGTTGTGTTGTCGTTGATGGTTGGGTCGTTGATGGTTGTGTTGTCGTTGATGGTTGTGTTGTCGTTGATGGTTGTGTTGTCGTTGATGGTTGGGTCGTTGATGGTTGTGTTGTCGTTGATGGTTGCGTCACTCTCGTTGATGGTTGGGTCGTTGATGGTTGTGTTGTCGTTGATGGTTGTGTTGTCGTTGATGGTTGTGTTGTCGTTGATGGTTGGGTCGTTGATGGTTGTGTTGTCGTTGATGGTTGCGTCACTCTCGTTGATGGTTGGGTCGTTGATGGTTGTGTTGTCGTTGATGGTTGTGTTGTCGTTGATGGTTGTGTTGTCGTTGAAGGTTGGGTCGTTGATGGTTGTGTTGTCGTTGATGGTTGCGTCACTCTCGTTGATGGTTGTGTTGTCGTTGATGGTTGTGTTGTCGTTGATGGTTGTGTTGTCGTTGATGGTTGGGTCGTTGATGGTTGTGTTGTCGTTGATGGTTGTGTTGTCGTTGATGGTTGTGTTGTCGTTGATGGTTGGGTCGTTGATGGTTGGGTCGTTGATGGTTGTGTTGTCGTTGATGGTTGTGTTGTCGTTGATGGTTGTGTTGTCGTTGATGGTTGGGTCGTTGATGGTTGTGTTGTCGTTGATGGTTGCGTCACTCTCGTTGATGGTTGGGTCGTTGATGGTTGTGTTGTCGTTGATGGTTGTGTTGTCGTTGATGGTTGTGTTGTCGTTGATGGTTGGGTCGTTGATGGTTGTGTTGTCGTTGATGGTTGTGTTGTCGTTGATGGTTGCGTCACTCTCGTTGATGGTTGTGTTGTCGTTGATGGTTGTGTTGTCGTTGATGGTTGGGTTGTTGATGGTTGCGTCACTCTCGTTGATGGTTGGGTGTGAGTCAGTGTGTGGATGATGGATCTGCAGGTTGTTCTGACTTCGGTGAGTGCGTCTGCAGCTGCCTGGTTCTTCCGCTCAGAGGAATGTCACTGGCACGTGGCCCTCTCAGTGCAGATGTGCTGATGCTGTCAGAGGAGTCCCCCAGAGCTCCAGACCTGCTCCTGCAAGATCAACGACAGGAAGAGACACACGGCTGTTTGTCTCACCGTCCCCTACACCGACGCTTCACTCTCACTCGTTCATTAAAGGTTCCGTATTACACAAAACTGATGCGTGTGAGTTTTACCTCGTGTCATAACGTCGTGACCTCCTCAAAAACAGACCTGGAGTCGTGTTTCTAAATGTGTCTGAGCTCTACCCGCCTCTAGTATCGAGTATTATTTTAGTACTGGACACGTCGAGCTGCTATTTCTATTTTATATTGAGACTTTTTAAATATATTATCAAACAGATAAAAGTGAAAATGTGGAGACTGAAGGTTTAATAACGTGAATTTATAGGTTCTGTATCACAAAACTGAAACTGAGCCTTATCCTCCTGAGACTCGAGCTCTTTCATGGCTTTATTACTTTCTCTTTGTTATCTGGGCTGATTGGGACCAGATGAGTGTAAAAACAAAGAATTATCTCTTTACATTATGCACTTTCTGAGGAAAATGATGTAAATCAAATGTCCTCATATGTGACATTTTAATCATTTTCATAAAACGTTTGAATAATGATTTACAAAAACTATTTATTAAGACCCTGAAACAGCAACATTTGTCCTGAGTAAAAACAAAATGAGAAACAACAATCGTGTCTCTTGGAACAAAGTGTCTCGTGTGAAGAGCTGCAGACAGGAGCAGGAAGAAAAAATAAATAAATAAAAATAAAATATTCTAAACATTCTAAACTGTTAAAAAATGAATTGTATAATATATTTGCATTGTTGTTGTTCTTGTTGATGTTATTCTTTTGCATTGTGGCCTAGACGACCCAAAATGTGTTGTCCACATATGAGGACGCCAGGTCTCAGGAGGTTATGTCATGTTCTGACGCTGTTTCCTCCTCAAAAACAGACCTGGAGTTGTGTTTTGTTTCATTCACACATGTTTGAGTCACACTTTATTATTCGTCTGTAACATCTACAAAGCTCAAAACGCTCTGTTCCACCTTGTGATGTCATCAAGTGGTAGTTTTCAAGTTAACTCCTCCTCCTTTTACCTTTAGTTCAGTCGAGATAAGTGGCAACTCCTGAGGATTCAAACGATCCAAATGATTCTATAAATGAAGGTGTGTGGAGTTTAAAAACACAGCGGAGCACTTCCTGTATCACCACATGATGACATCACAAGGTGGAACAGAGTGTTTTCAGTTTGAAAGAAGAATCTGCAGGTTTGTGTGTTAAACATGTGAATGAAACAAAAACACAACTCCAGGTCTGTGTGTGACGAGGAAACACATATGATACTAAGGAATAGATACGATACCGATTCCGATACCACGATGATAATAAATAACATTCTTTTATATCAGATTTTCCATTTGTGGGAAATATATATTTAAAAAAATGATAATATTGCAGTTTATTTTGGAGACATGCACACTTAAAATATCAAGTATACTGTTTATAACTTAAATTATTATAAATGACGTGTGATTTGATTCATGAATGAGTCTTTTGAACGATTCCTTAACGTGAACAGCTGGAACCAGATCTCATTTTTAAAAGAACCAAATCTTTTTCAAATGCGTTTACTTTTTAACCTGATTAATACTGAACCAGGACAGGAATCGCCTCAGAAGCAGAGCCGGCGACTCGAGTGAGAGACTTGAGCACTAAAAAGTATATTTGGCGTCGTAATAAAGTTTTATTTAGAAGATTCATGATTCCAAAGGGTAAAGTCACTCTCAGTTTGAACCATTTTAAACACGTCTGAGCCTTGGCCGTTTCTCTTTCAGTTCTCACTTTGGCTTCTGTCGTATAAACTGTGAAAGAGCCAGTCGTTTGAACGGCTCTTTGAAATGAACAGTCCCAAAAGAGTCAGATCCCATAAAAGAGCCAGAGTCACTACAACTGACCTAAAAAGAGACAAACATGTTTCATATAAACCAGAGCATAAAGTCACTTGTGTCGAGTGATTCTTTAAAAAAATACCATAAAATATGGTCTGAATAATGTGAGATCAGCAAAGCCCCACCTCCACTGGAGACGCACCGATACTCAGATCAGTCCAGGAGATCAGTCAGACCGAAGACGAGACCGAGTCTGACGTCACAGCTTCAGCTCCAAACGAAGCTCATCGAGGCCAGAAGAGGAAAAACTCTGGACCTCGACAAACTGTTTAAAATGAACTGGTTCTGTTTTTCATGTTTTTAAGACGATAAAAATACGACACAGACTTTAATGGTCTCGTTAAATGTGATTCTCGTTAAATGTGATTCTCGTTAAATGTGATTCTCGTTAAATGTGATTCTCGTTAAATGTGATTCTCGTCAAATGTGATTCTCGTCAAATGTGATTCTCGTCAAATGTGATTCTCGTTAAATGTGATTCTCGTTAAATGTGATTCTCACTAAATGTGATTCTCGTTAAATGTGATTCTCGTCAAATGTGATTCTCGTTAAATGTGATTCTCGTTAAATGTGATTCTCGTTAAATGTGATTCTCACTAAATGTGATTCTCGTTAAATGTGATTCTCGTTAAATGTGATTCTCACTAAATGTGATTCTCGTTAAATGTGATTCTCACTAAATGTGATTCTCGTTAAATGTGATTCTCGTTAAATGTGATTCTCACTAAATGTGATTCTCGTTAAATGTGATTCTCGTTAAATGTGATTCTCACTAAATGTGATTCTCGTTAAATGTGATTCTCGTTAAATGTGATTCTCGTTAAATGTTTGTTTCATATTTCAGTTTTATTCTTAATGTTTTTTTTCTGAACCTCTTTAAAATGGCCACTGTGGTTTTAGATATTGAATCTAAAACTCATCACAATCTCACCCTAAAAAAATCTGCAAAATGTGTTTAAAACATGACTCGAGTAGGACTCAACAGTTACTCGAGTAAATGTATCCGAGTACTGCCCACCTCCGCTGGCCGTACCTAATATTGTTGTAGCTTCTGTGGCTCTGTTGAGTGCGGCCTCTGGGACTCGGGCCTGTGCTCCAGCTCTCAGCAGGACAGGAAGTGTCTCAATGCGCCCTCTGCTGGACGGAAGTCACATCTTCCTCCCGCTGTCGAGGCCAACAGTTCACATCCTCTCAGTGTGAGCCAGAAGATACAGAGCGAGGAGAAAGGGCGACAGCGAGGGAGGAGGAGGAGGGGGAGGGCGAGGAGGAGGGAGAGGAGAAAGGGCGACAGCGAGGGAGGAGGAGGAGGAGGGAGGGAGGGGAGGAGGGAGAGGGAGAGGACAGAGACCGAGGGGACGAGGAGGAGGGGGGAGGAGGAGGGGGAGGAGGAGGGGGAGGACAGAGATCGAGGGGACGAGGAGGAGGGGGAGGGGAGGAGGGAGAGGAGAAAGGGCGACAGCGAGGAGGGAGGAGGAGGAGGGAGGGGGACAGACACCTTCCCTTTCATGACCGTGGGGAGAGTGGCTCGTTTTACTCAAAGTCAGATTATTGTGGGAGTTATAAAAAATCCGATAATAATCAGATTACGGGGTGTCGGTGTCTGTAGTCTGATTATGATCCTGACTTTAGAAAACACATCTGATGAGAGACCAGAGGAAAAAACAAGTCGTTTTTCCGTTTCATTTGAATGGAGCGCAGTCAGTGCAGCTTGAGATTAGAGATAGACCGATATATTGTTTGACCGATATATCGAGCCAATATTTGCACTTATAGCGTATCGACTATCGGCCTTAAACACCAGCAGAGGGCGATATTTTGTGACTAACCAGCTGCCTACGTCTGCATAAAGAAAATATCGTTTAAATTTAACACTTCAGTCCAAACACAAACTGGAGGAGCCACTCCACAGCTCTGATCCAGTCTGTGGAAAGACGAGGTCATGGTCGACTTTGTACGAAATTCAGATTGGATCATTTTGGTAAAATGACAAAAATCGATCTTGAAACATCGGCAGAATTTATCGGCCTCGGCTTCACTGGATTCTAAACAACCGGTATCGATATCGGTCGAGAGGGGGTGGAGGTGCAGAGAGGAGGTGCAGAGAGGAGGTGCAGAGAGGAGGTGCAGAGAGGGAGGAGCGACAGGTGCAGAGACAGAGACACGACTTCATAAAGACTTTATCTGGACACAGGAGTTTGTTAAAGACTTTATCTGGACACGGGAGTTTGTTAAAGACTTTATCTGGACACGGGAGTTTGTTAAAGACTTTATCTGGACACGGGAGTTTGTTAAAGACTTTATCTGGACACAGGAGTTTGTTAAAGACTTTATCTGGACACGGGAGTTTGTTAAAGACTTTATCTGGACACAGGAGTTTGTTAAAGACTATCTGGACACGGGAGTTTGTTAAAGACTTTATCTGGACACAGGAGTTTGTTAAAGACTTTATCTGGACACAGAGAGTTTTTTAAAGACTTTATCTGGACACGGGAGTTTGTTAAAGACTTTATCTGGACACAGAGAGTTTGTTAAAGACTTTATCTGGACACAGAGAGTTTGTTAAAGACTATCTGGACACAGGAGTTTGTTAAAGACTTTATCTGGACACAGGAGAGTTTGTTAAAGACTTTATCTGGACACAGAGAGTTTGTTAAAGACTTTATCTGGACACAGAGAGTTTGTTAAAGACTATCTGGACACAGGAGTTTGTTAAAGACTTTATCTGGACACAGGAGAGTTTGTTAAAGACTTTATCTGGACACAGAGAGTTTGTTAAAGACTTTATCTGGACACAGGAGTTTGTTAAAGACTTTATCTGGACACGGGAGTTTGTTAAAGACTTTATCTGGACACGGGAGTTTGTTAAAGACTTTATCTGGACACGGGAGTTTGTTAAAGACTTTATCTGGACACGGGAGTTTGTTAAAGACTATCTGGACACGGGAGTTTGTTAAAGACTTTATCTGGACACAGGAGTTTGTTAAAGACTTTATCTGGACACGGGAGTTTGTTAAAGACTTTATCTGGACACAGGAGTTTGTTAAAGACTATCTGGACACGGGAGTTTGTTAAAGACTTTATCTGGACACAGGAGTTTGTTAAAGACTTTATCTGGACACAGGAGTTTGTTAAAGACTTTATCTGGACACAGAGAGTTTGTTAAAGACTATCTGGACACAGGAGTTTGTTAAAGACTTTATCTGGACACAGAGAGTTTGTTAAAGACTTTATCTGGACACAGAGAGTTTGTTAAAGACTTTATCTGGACACAGAGAGTTTGTTAAAGACTTTATCTGGACACAGGAGTTTGTTAAAGACTTTATCTGGACACAGGAGTTTGTTAAAGACTTTATCTGGACACAGAGAGTTTGTTAAAGACTTTATCTGGACACAGAGAGTTTGTTAAAGACTTTATCTGGACATACAGAGGCTTAACGCTCAATTGTCATTTGAACATTTAGTGCTGTAGAAAAGCAGCTATAGTGAAAATAATGAATATAATACAAGTTAGCAAACAACAAAATCAGTTTTTACAACTCTTGTAGCCACCAAGTCCTTTGGCGTGCCATAGTGCAAACTGCATCATTCTGCACACAGCCGTGCGGCGGCCGGTTCAAGTCCCTCCGAGGTGTCCAAAATGAGAGGAGCGAAGCTAAACGAGGTTTAACCGAGAGGTTCTACTGTGGAGAGATGGAGCCCGATAGTCACGAGGTGTCGCTGAGTTCTGCTGAAGCTCCACTGGAATGGTGCCGTGAAAATGAAACTTCAGTAAATTGCACTTGTTTCCTACATTCACTTTGAGCCCGGGGCTCCTGCCTCCATTTTGGTTCAACTGCACCTGCCAACAGTGACCACCAGGGGACTCCCAATGAACAGGTTACATCAGCGTGATTAAAGGGACCGACGGGAGTTGGATTGAAGCCAATTCAGCGTGTGGAGGCGACGGTGTGTCGTAGACCCTGAATCTGAAGTGCTTTTGTCCTGTTGAACTGTCCTAAATATGGAAACCCGGTGCAACCTCCTTTCATAAAACCCCGGTCACTGTCGGCAGGTGCGGCCCTGTCTTTGGTCTGTCCCGTCTCAGAGGCAGCCGCAGCGGTCCACCACCATGGACGGGATCTTGCCGTAGATGATCTGCTCCTCGTGGTTGAAGTAGAGCATGTTGATGGGGGACATTTTGGTGGGGGTGCAGCAGGGGCCGGCGGTGCCGCGGGGGTTGGCGTTGTTCACCAGGTGGGTGTGGGGGTACTTCTGCAGGTGCATGTACTCGCACTCGCCTGAGCAGTAGTTGGCTTTGAAGCGTTTGGGAGCGATGATCCAGTCATAGCCGAAGTCCTCGAAGTCCACGGTGAGCGGATATCGGCAACAGCGAGACTCGGACGAGTTGACGTCACAGTCCAGCCCCACGTCTCTGCGCCGGCGCTTTGGAGGCTCCGCCATCTGCACCTCGAGGAAGGGCATCTGTGTGAGAGAGAGAGAGAGGGGCTGTGAGCGCAGTGCACGTCCTGTAACAGCTACAGTGTGAGTCATGTGACTGTGTGAGTCATGTGACCGTGTGAGTCATGTGACCCAGTCTCAGTTGTTGCAGCTCCTCCGCTGGCAGCAGTTTTCATACATGTCAGTGATGTTATGAAACAGTAGGGGGCGCCCTGTGTCATTGATAGTGAAGTGGATGTGACTCATTGGAATGTGCAGGTGAAGTGTTGATTAGCACAGTTCACTGAGGTCTTGGGCTTGAATGGATAAAAGCTGCACTGGGCACAGCACACAGCCTTTAATGGGACCAAAACACAGAGTCTTTCACATGTACAAGTCTGGCCCGGCCCCAGAGCCTCTGTAAGGGCCTGGACACTCAAACGCCCTGTGTCCGAGTCTGAACGCAGCTGAAACTGGAGCACACGTCCTGACTGGGGTGACAGTTCAATTCTCACTTCTGCACTGCTTAAAGTCCTTGACCAAGACAAGTCCCTGTGAGCAGCTGCTGTATGAGGTGGGACTGGAGTTTAGGGAGGGGCCCCGGGCCCCACACAGAGACTGAGGCAGTTTAATGGAGGTAAATAACTATTTCAAAAATACTGCTGCATCTATAATGTGACATTCAAAGCCAAAGTGCAATTCTTCATTTGGAATTATTCACAAATATGTGTCACGCTGTGGCCTTGGAGACGGAGGCACTGGTGCTCAAGTCTGGACAGGCCCCTGGAGACTCCAGTGGCGCAGAATGACATGTCTGTCCCAGGGCAGCTGGTTTTGTTTAGAGCGCAGTGATGCAGCAGCCTCTGGTCCTAAGGTCTACATAAAGCTTTGACCCAGACTGACCCTCTGTCATGAGTGTGTAAAAAACTCACCAGCCCCTCTTCCCCGGGCGCGGCGCTCGTCACGGCCAGGTCCCGGCCTCTGGAGTCCAGGGCTCGCACCTCGATGCCCCAGTTGGTCTCAGGCTGCCGTAGCCACACGTTCAGCACCTGCTTCACGTCAATGCTCTGCCACGAGCTCACCCCCGCCGTCACGTCGATCTTTAGAGAGCGGATCCGAATGTGTACGCCCCCCGCGTGCCCCGGGGCGAGGCGCGAGAGCTGCAGGAACACCGTGGTGGGCTCCGGGGACGGGCGCAGGTGAACCCACAGCTGAGCGCGCAGCACGCGGCTGGACTGAAGCTTCTGCTCGAAGGAGAAGAGACAACACTGCGGCCGGGCCTCCACCTGCACCTGTGGGCTGGCTGTGAGGACAGGACAGAGTCACATTCAAGAGGCCAAAGCCACGTGCACTCTGAGCTCAGAGAGACGAGCCCCTGCACACACACGGCACACGCACGGCACACGCACGTTACACGCATGTTACACGTGCTCAGACTCAACACAATAAGTTACATTTATATGATCATGAATATGCACTGTCCCATTTAAATAAAATAAAAAAGTGTTTAAGGAACTCACACCAGCGCCTATGCCAGATTGTGTAGCAAAATTATTATTATAATTATTCAAAGTAATCATTATAAATAAATTATTAATTTATTAGAGAGAGAGATGAATAAAATATAATATAAAAAACGTTGTGGCATTTAAACTTCTTTGTTATCTTAAGTACTAATACAAAAGATCTGCTCAAATAAATACACCTAGTCATCGGTGCAAATAATATAAATATAACAGACTCATTCAAAAGAGTCAGTGTTTGTGATTCTGGAGGCTCTGGGTGAACGCGAGGGGTCCGTGCCCTGAAGGATGAGGGCAAACACGGGTTTGTAAAGCTCTAAACACTCGCACAGAGAATCAGATTACAGCCTACAGCAGATTCTAATGAAACCAGGCTCTGTCCAAGCAGTGTAGCGCATTCTAAACGGGACCTTTCTGTGCGTAAAAGCCGCGCGTAAAAGCCGCGCGTAAAAGTCGTGCCACACTTACGCTCCATGGCCATGAACATGATGGTGTCAGTGGTCGCGTGCTCGTCGTCCTCGTGCTGCACCGGGTCCCTGTTGTCGTCCCCCAGCACGTCGTACTGGTCCAGCAGCTGCTGCAGCGGCGGCGCTCGCGGCAGCAGCGCGCGCATCGTGTCGCGGCTGATGTTTGGCGCGTGCTTCATGCGCAGTTTACTCAGGATCTGCGTCTTGATCGCGTTGAGCCGCAGTGTCCGGATGTGCTGCCGAGCCTCGCAGCTGGAGCACGGCCGGTCCCCCTCCTCCGGCCCCGGGACGGGCTCCGGGACGGGCTCCGGATCACCGAGCACCGGCGGCCCCACAGCCAGGAACAGAGTCACGCACAGCGCCAGCCCCGACACGCGCATCTCTGTCGGACCGAGGAGATGGAGAAATGTCGCATCACGCTTCATTTGCGCGCGCCTTTTATACCCAAACTTTGCGCGCTTCGTGTCGTCTGAAACTTTGATTGGCTGAAGAGCAACAACTCGAGCCGTGCACGCGCGCGAGGCGTGCGCGCGCAACAAGTGTCCAGCACGCGCCCGGGCTCAGCAGCACGAGACAAATGTGCTTCATTTCCTCTGACACGGGTCTGTTTTGCTCCTGGTCCCAGGAATAATCATCATCAGAAATAACATCGTAACCATCGTGCGCAGGTCACGTGCGCTTCAGGTCAAAGGTCTTGGCACTTTTTTAAACTGGGGGCCAAATGTAAACTGGTTTGGATAAAGCACTTCCAGCCGCGGACACGAGCCTGGCCCGGGCCCGTGCGCGTGGCCTGTGCTGTGCGCGCGGCCTGTGCTGTGCGCGCGGCCCGGGCCTGTGCGCGTGCCCTGCTGCAGGTGTTTGATGCAAAGAGTCCGAGCTCGACCTGCTCAGGGGTCACTGGAGTTCAGGTGTGTGTGTGAGGACACGGCGCCCTCCAGCGGCACAGTGAGGTACAGCGTGATGAAGAGGACGCCACGTGAGGAGGAAGAAGAGCTGCGTTTACACAGAAGGACTGAGGAGAGAGAACAGACTCACCTGGAGGACTGAGGATGACACACACATCTACTGAAGAGAGACTCTCATTACACCAGTGTGGCCCGAGAACTTTACTCAAGACTCACAGTACTTCAAATACTACTACTTTAGAAAAAATACATTAAAAATAACAGCCAATCCTGACTCGGCTCAGTGCTAGTGCAGCCTCTGCAGCTCAGAGAGAGAAATGTGGAGCCTCTTTCACATGAGGCCTGTCCATAAACTGAGACAGAGACACTGTGTCTCTGCAGGACACGGCTCTGGACACAGAGGTGTAGTCCCTTTTTTAACCAGTAAGAGGCAGCGCGCGCACACACGCACGCAGAAACACACACACACACACACACACACACACACAACCCTCACCCATCGCAGTACATTACTCGAGTAAGAGTACTGTTACTCTGTGATAAAAGTATGGTGACTCACACTGTCCCTGACAGTTTGGTGCATTAAAATGACTTAAACACTTCTCCTCTTTAAATCTACACGAGGAAGTGGACACACAAAAAGACTCAGTCCAAATGAAGCTCTGAAGACCAGAGCTCTGCCTCAGGTCATGTGACCTCTCACTTTGGTGGGACCTGAGCTAAATACTGATCATAGTTTGAAAGACATGGAGTTGTGATTTATAAGAATATTTAGTGCAATATTCATCTAAAACAAGTGAATAAATGAAAACTGTGGTGACTCCAACATGAATCACAGCTTCAGAGACTCGGTGAGAAGAAACGACTAGAACATGTTTAAAGTTCTGAAAAGTCCAGTTTGAAGAAAAACTCTGGTTTAAATAACAGATAAGACTCCCGCAGATCTCGTTGCTGACCAGCAGATGGCGCTGTCGGACCGCAGGTTTCCAGACTCGCTCGTGTCCGTGGCGGTGTGTGGGCTGTTTCACCCCACACACACGCGCGCCTCGGGCTCGGGGCTGGAGCTCGGGTCCAGTCTGGTCACTTCACCTCTGCGTGTCCGTGCGTAAACGCTCCGTGCGTAAAGGCTCCGCGCGTAAAGGCTCCGCGCGCCCTGGATGCGCTGCTCTGTCTCTTTAATATTCGGGACGCACGTCGCCTCGCGCTGGTTCACGGTGGAGCGTCGGTTTATCGCTGCGGAATCTGTCCAAAAAAGGAGACGGGGACTTTGGACGCGTTTGGAGACGAGGCGCGTTTCCATTTGGACGTGATCAAGTTTAGTTTGGCGACGTAAAGAGGAAGCAGCGCGCGTGAGATGGAGCAGAGGATTATTGTTCACAGGGACGACCTTGGCTTTATGTCTGTGGATTATGTTACGGCGCGTGGAGACGACCCACGCGCGCTCTGAGAAGTAAGACTCACAAAAACATGTGTCTGTGACGTGTGCAGAGTTTGGACACGTCTGAGGACAGAGACCCAGAAAACACTCTGCCACAGGACACAGGCAGAACATGCAAACTCCACTCACGGGACACAGGGAGAACACGCAAACTCCACTCACGGGACACAGGGAGAACACGCAAACTCCACTCACAGGGAGCAGCAGTCGAACCTACAACCTCCTCACTGAAGGGAGGAGACAGGATAACCACTCTGCCACATTCACTACTGTACTACAAAATGATATTACTCAAGTACAAGTAGTCCCGGTTTAGTCCTTGTTTAGACCTGGTTTAGTCCCGGTTTAGTCCTGGTTTAGTCCTGGTTTAGTCCCGGTTTAGTCCTTGTTTAGTCCTGGTTTAGTCCTGGTTTAGTCCCGGTTTAGTCCTGGTTTAGTCCTGGCTTAGTCCTGGTTTAGACCCGGTTTAGTCACTTGTTACTTGTTACTACTTTAAAGGTCCACTATGAAACTTTTGTGGTGTTTTGCTGTTGGGTCAGATCTGTGGAGAGGTGACCCTGCTCACAGTCAGAATACATGGTTTTCAAGGTAATTTTGAGCAGTAGTAGATCAGTGGTCGAATAGATGGAAGATAGATAAGTCTAATGCCATACTGCGGAACATTTCAGACAACACGAGCTGATGAGTGGATTTGGAACGGAAGATTTTACTCATGATATTTTGTCATTTTGTTTTGGGCTCAGTTTGTTCTATATTAATAATTTAGTCATGGAATTCCGACCGCGAGTATCATAGCAACCACAGAGCCAATCAGGAGCGAGACTATTGAAGGTAACGCCCCTTTTCATTACCCGTTGCTAACGCTAACACCTCGGGGACAGAAGGACCTGATTTGTCTGTTATTAATGTTCAGATCTTGATTTACAGACACAAAAGTGAAATAAAAACCCCAGGATCATGTCGAGGGTTAATACGAACATTTAAGGAGCAGGAAGTGCGCCCATGGTCACTTCCTGTCTCGGACGTAGCGGCTAGCGGGTTAGCTATGTGCATTTATACAACAGTCTATGGTTCAGGTTCATATTCAGTCCCTTTTTTCTCAGGTGGATTTTTTCAGTTCTCTGCTGAACAAACACAATGAATTACACTGTCACTATGTAGGTCACGTTTATTTATTAGACACGTTTATACAGCAGCAGAACAACTCTGCCACAGCAGCACAGGGAGAACATGCACACTGCAGCACAGGGAGAACATGCACACTGCAGCACAGGGAGAACATGCACACTGCAGCACAGGGAGAACATGCACACTGCACCGAGACAGAGGAGAACATGCACACTCTACAGAGACAGAGGAGAACATGCACACTCTACAGAGACAGAGGAGAACATGCACACTCTACAGAGACAGAGGAGAACATGCACACTGCACAGAGACAGAGGAGAACATGCACACTGCACCACAGGGAGAACATGCACACTCTACAGAGACAGAGAGGAGGAGAGAGGGTTAACACACCTGGAGTTGTGTGTTTTTTTTGTTTCATTCTCACATGTTTAACACAAACCTGCAGATTTAGGCTGAGTTCTTCTCTCAAACAGAAAACACTCTGTTCCACCTTGTGATGTCATCATGTGGTGATACAGGAAGTGCTCCACTGTGTTTTTAAACTCCACACACCTTCATTTATAGGATCATTTGGATCATTTTGTTGTTGAGCAGATTTTCCTGTCGACTGCTGACGCGTTTTAATCATTCTTTTCTGTTTTTCCCATGTTTCTTTGCAGTTGCCACTTCTGAATCCGCACACTGAGCAAAGCTGAAGTCTTCCAGGATTGTTCCAGTTTCACGCAACGGGAATTTCATCTAATGGGAAATGGCAATGGGAATGTTTGGTTTTTCCGGTCGTCTGCCGCCAACTTCCAACCAGTCACTTTAAAAGGAATAATATTACGTCATATTCAAGCGAGAACATGGTCACAATAGAGGAGGATGAAACTCGTGAAATACGGGCTTAACTTCACTACGGATTCGGATTTTTGGATTCAAGATGGCGGCATCTGTTTGAGCGGGAACACTTTTAAATCTATCCTGTTTTTTTTTTTTTTCATTTTTTTTTTTTTTTATCAACTTTTTAAAAATTGTCGTTTGGATTTTTCCTGATTTTTGTAACTCTGATTTTGTTGGAATGTTACGTTTCGGCAACTAGCTTTAGCATCCTTCCCTCGGCGATAACGGTTCACACAACAAAAAACGAACAACTTTGGCAATATGTTTCTTTTATTTCTTTAATTTTTTTTTATTTTTATACTAACTTAACGTGATATTTATCCTGATTTCCTCATATATTTCAAGCCTGGGTTCATTTTCGTGCCGTTGGCGTTGGACGTGCGAACTCTTCACGGTCTAAATGTACAAACTATTCAGAACTATGGGGTGCGTCAAGTCCAAAAAGCGTGACCCAAATGCAAACTCCACAGAGAAGGGGCGTGGTCACAGGAGAGGAAGAGGAGGAGGAGCAGGAGGAGCAGGAGGAGCAGGAGGAGGGGAGAAGGCCTACCTGGTGCCGTCGGGTCAGCAGTCCCAAGATGGCCGCCCTCCCGTGAGCCCGGCGCTGTTGGACTTCGCTCAGAGACTGTCGGAGGAGATCGTGAGCCGGGCGGTGCAGCAGTGGGTGGAGGTGGACAGGAGATACGTAGATATTCCCTACATAGAGTGCGACGTGCCCTGACGACGCTAAACAAACACGCTAACGCTAAATAAACACGCTAACGTTTGTCCAAAATCTGGGGGGAAAAAACAAACAAACAAACGCAGCGATGAGGGATTTTTTGTTTTTAAGGCTGAGCGATTTGGAGGGGAAAAAAAAAGTCAAATTGTGATTTTTCTGACGAGTTTTGTGATTAAATATGTGATTTATGTTTTAATAAAAGGATTCTGTTCAACATTCAGCTTCAGAAGAATTGACAAAAAGACCGAAAACTGACAAACGAACACAAGAATCACATTTCAGAACATGTTTGTACGGATCTAAACTACTATTTTTATGCTAAATAAGATGAGATATTTTATCGTTTGCGGAGGAAACGATGGTACTTTAAAAACCGCGGCCTTTGTGATTTGCTAATTGCGTCTGTTCAAATCATAGACTGTCTATATAAACGGACATAGCTAACCCGCTAGCCGCCGCATTTTGGTCTTAAATGTTCGTATTAACCCTCTACATGATCCCGGGGTTTTTATTATTTCACTTTTGTGTCTGTAAATCAAAATATGAACATTAAAAACAGACAAATCAGGTCCTTCTTTCCCCCGACGTTGCTCCCGTTAGCGTTAGCAACAGGTTTGATTGACAGCGTTGCTAAGCTCCCGCTCCCTGCTAAACCAGCGGTGTGGACTGGGAAGGGGCGTTACCTTTACCAGCCTCGCTCCTGATTGGCTCTTTGGTTGCTATGACTCTCAACAGTCGGAACTGGGCTCTAAATTAGCCGCTATAACTGCTAGCCTCGGTGAGCTTCAAGTGGAGCCGAACGCCGTGGTCCGCTTCTTTATACAGTCTATGGTTCAAATAGCGAGTCCGTGCGCCGACACGACTGTTATGACATAGACGCGCGTTTATTTCTACGATCGAGTGATGTCATAGTTTCAAACGGAGCACTTCCTGTTACTGTCGTGTGGTGCCATTTTGAAGATGTTTTCTCATTCTAAAGATTTTATACTTTGTCTTAAATTGTTCATCTCTGTGGTCTTCATTTTGTGTTCGCTCTGAAACCCACGGATAGGTTGTGTTCACGAGGGCGTAGACGGATGATGATGTCGTACTGTCAGGTGAAGGGGCGGGGCCTGTTTAACTCTGTATAACTCTATGTTTTTATTTCTACAAACTTCTGCTCCACAAATGTTCAACCTTGTCATTATTAGTTTGGGATCAGCTCCACAAAGATGTCATCCTGGTTCAGTCCTGGTTTAGTCCTGGTTTAGTCCTGGTTCAGTCCTGGTTTAGTTCTGGCTTAGTCCTGGTTTAGTTCTGGTTCAGTCCTGGTTTAGTCCTGGTTTAGTCCTGGTTTAGTCCTGGTTCAGTCCTGGTTTAGTCCTGGTTTAGTCCTGGTTTAGTCCTGGTTCAGTCCTGGTTTAGTCCTGAACTTCGAGTCAGTTTTTGTTTGATGTGAATAGACCCAGTAATTCCACAGATATGATCCATAAACCAGGTCCACACATCTGCAGCTGTCACACAGAGAACTGGAGCCAGATGCCCTCCCCTGAGCCCTCGGCGCTGTCTGTCTCCTCCTGTGTGAGTAAAGTGCCCCCTAATGGCGTCCCCAGAGACGCACAGCGCACACATCGGTCCAGAACGTCTGTGTCCAACCATCAAACACGACCACAACGAGCTCTCAGACACGTCCCGGAAATCACCGAGGAGCCGGTCTGTCCTCCAGCAAAAAGACGCCCTAATGTGCTTTGTCTGCTCTAAAGAATCTACCACACCAAGCAACGAACGTCTGATACTGATACATCTGAACGTCTGATACTCGATTCTAAAATCGAAACGAACAAGACACGAATCTTTCCTGAGTCTGTTTATACTGAAGTGTCTGTTTCACAAGAAAAAGACACAGACGAGTTTACACCATGGACCAGTGTGAACTACTGCACACTGAGGATTACACACATGTAACACACATGTAACGCACATGTAACACATATGTAACACACGTAACACATGCGTAACACACGTGTGACACACACGTAACACACATGTAACACACGTGTGACACACGTAACACACATGTAACGCACATGTAACGCACATGTAACACATATGTAACACACATGTGACACACACGTAACACACACGTAACACACATGTAACGCACGTAACACAATGTAAAACACATGTAACACACGTAACACACACGTAACACACGTGTGACACACACGTAACACACATGTGACACACGTAACACACATGTAACACACAGGTAACACACATGTGACACATGTAACACACAAGTAACACACATGTAACACACGTGTGACACACACATAACACACATGTAAGACACATAACACAGTAACACGCACGTAACATACACATGTAACATGTAACACACATGTAACATGCACGTAACACACATGTAACACACATGTAACACATATAACACACACATGTAACACACATGTAACACATGTGTAACACACATGTAACACATATAACACACACATATAACACACACATGTAACACACATGTAACACACATGTAACACACATGTAACACACATGTAACACACACGTAACACGTAACACACATGTAACACACGTAACACACATGTAACACACACGTAACACACATGTAACACACGTGTGACACACGTAACACACATGTAAGACACATAACACAGTAACACGCACGTAACATACACATGTAACATGTAACACACATGTAAGACACATATAACACACATGATTCTGGTTTAGTCCTGGTTCAGTCCTAGTTTAGCCCTGGTTTAGTCCTGGTTTAGTCCTGGTTCAGTCCTAGTTTAGCCCTGGTTTAGTCCTGGTTTAGTCCTGGTTTAGCCCTGGTTTAGTCCTGGTTTAATCCTAGTTTAATCCTAGTTTAGTCCTGGTTTAGTCCTGGTTTAGCCCTGGTTTAGTCCTAGTTTAGTCCTGGTTTAGTCCTGGTTTAGTCCTGGTTTAGCCCTGGTTTAGTCCTGGTTTAATCCTGGTTTAATCCTGGTTTAGTCCTGGTTTAGTCCTGGTTTAGTCCTGGTTTAGCCCTGGTTTAGTCCTGGTTTAGCCCTGGTTTAGTCCTGGTTTAGTCCTGGTTTAGCCCTGGTTTAGTCCTGGTTTAGTCCTGGTTTAGCCCTGGTTTAGCCCTGGTTTAGTCCTGGTTTAATCCTGGTTTAATCCTGGTTTAGTCCTGGTTTAGTCCTGGTTTAGCCCTGGTTTAGTCCTGGTTTAGCCCTGGTTTAGTCCTGGTTTAGTCCTGGTTTAGTCCTGGTTTAGCCCTGGTTTAGTCCTGGTTTAATCCTGGTTTAATCCTGGTTTAGTCCTGGTTTAGCCCTGGTTTAGCCCTGGTTTAGTCCTGGTTTAATCCTGGTTTAGTCCTGGTTTAGTCCTGGTTTAGTCCTGGTTTAGCCCTGGTTTAGTCCTGGTTTAGTCCTGGTTTAGTCCTGGTTTAGCCCTGGTTTAGTCCTGGTTTAGTCCTGGTTTAGTCCTGGTTTAGCCCTGGTTTAGTCCTGGTTTAATCCTGGTTTAATCCTGGTTTAGTCCTGGTTTAGTCCTGGTTTAATCCTGGTTTAGTCCTGGTTTAGTCCTGGTTTAGTCCTGGTTTAGTCCTGGTTTAGTCCTGGTTTAGTCCTGGTTTAGTCCTGGTTTAATCCTGGTTTAATCCTGGTTTAGTCCTGGTTTAGTCCTGGTTTAATCCTGGTTTAGTCCTGGTTTAGTCCTGGTTTAGTCCTGGTTTAGCCCTGGTTTAGTCCTGGTTTAGTCCTGGTTTAGTCCTGGTTTAGCCCTGGTTTAGTCCTGGTTTAGTCCTGGTTTAGCCCTGGTTTAGCCCTGGTTTAGTCCTGGTTTAGCCCTGGTTTAGTCCTGGTTTAGCCCTGGTTTAGTCCTGGTTTAGCCCTGGTTTAGCCCTGGTTTAGTCCTGGTTTAGTCCTGGTTTAGTCCTGGTTTAGTCCTGGTTTAGCCCTGGTTTAGCCCTGGTTTAGTCCTGGTTTAATCCTGGTTTAATCCTGGTTTAGTCCTGGTTTAGTCCTGGTTTAGCCCTGGTTTAGTCCTGGTTTAGCCCTGGTTTAGTCCTGGTTTAGTCCTGGTTTAGCCCTGGTTTAGCCCTGGTTTAATCCTGGTTTAATCCTGGTTTAGTCCTGGTTTAGCCCTGGTTTAGTCCTGGTTTAATCCTGGTTTAGTCCTGGTTTAGTCCTGGTTTAGTCCTGGTTTAGCCCTGGTTTAGTCCTGGTTTAGTCCTGGTTTAGTCCTGGTTTAGCCCTGGTTTAGTCCTGGTTTAGTCCTGGTTTAGCCCTGGTTTAGCCCTGGTTTAGTCCTGGTTTAGTCCTGGTTTAGTCCTGGTTTAGTCCTGGTTTAGCCCTGGTTTAGTCCTGGTTTAATCCTGGTTTAATCCTGGTTTAGTCCTGGTTTAGTCCTGGTTTAGTCCTGGTTTAGTCCTGGTTTAGTCCACATGAGAAGAGAAAACCATGTTGTGCCATTTAATGTGGAAAATCCCATTCTATCGTCTAAATAAAGTGTTTTTTTTATCACGTTCATTCATCTTTTCCTTGGACGGTTTTAGGATTAAACAAACACAAAGTATGAAACAGACACGTGGACCTCGTCTCGTCTAGTTCATCGTGTTGTTCTAGAAGCTCCAGTTTGAATTTGCTTTAAAAATGAACAGAATGAATGAACGTAGCTCCGCCTCCTCCTCCGTGTGTATATTTGCGTACTGTCTCTTTAATCCCGTTATGGTTGCCGTTGGTAACTTTTCACAGGGCGCCGCGGCTCGGAGCTGATCTGGCATTAAAGAGGATTGACACACTTTTGTGAAGGATTTAAACCGTGAAGCAGGCTGCACGCCGACGCTAAGCTAATGCTAAGCTAACACTAAGCTAACACTAAGCTAACCCGCGCCGAAACAGTCTGGAAAAAGGCGAGGGACAAAAGTGCAGACGTTTATGAACTTACAGCGTCTGCACTAAAGGCGCACTGTGTAACTTTTCCGGTGGAATCTTGTGTCCATGGATATGTTATTGATTTGTTTGTAATGTTCCGTAGTATGGCCTTAAACTTGTATATCTCCATGGAGACGAGTAGCTAATGTATGTACAGTTAAGTATTTCTTTAAATAAATAATAAAACTGTTACTGGATGAATAAAGACACATTCGTTTAAAGCCCCACTGTGGAACATTCAGAGCAGTGTAATAACATCTCCATAGAGACAAGTGCCGGAAAGTTACGTAGTGCAGCTTTAAACTACAATGTATTTTTGAGGCAGGACTGAACCGGGACTAAACCAGGACTAAACCAGGTTTAAACCAGGACCGAACCAGGACTGAACCAGGACCGAACCAGGACTAAACCAGGACTAAACCAGGACTGAACCAGGACTAAACCAGGACTGAACCAGATCTAAACCAGAACTAAACCAGGACCGAACCAGGACTGAACCAGGACCGAACCAGGACTAAACCAGGATTAAACCAGGACTGAACCAGGACTAAACCAGGACTGAACCAGATCTAAACCAGAACTAAACCAGGACCGAACCAGGACTAACCAGAACTAAACCAGGACTAAACCAGGTTTAAACCAGGACTAAACCAGGACTGAACCAGGACCGAACCAGGACTAAACCAGGACTAAACCAGGACTAAACCAGGACTAAACCAGGATTAAACCAGGATTAAACCAGGACTGAACCAGATCTAAACCAGAACTAAACCAGGACCGAACCAGGACTAAACCAGAACTAAACCAGGACTAAACCAGGTTTAAACCAGGACTAAACCAGGACTGAACCAGGACCGAACCAGGACTAAACCAGGACTAAACCAGGACTAAACCAGGACTAAACCAGGACAGAGCCAGGACTAAACCAGAACTAAACCAGGACCGAACCAGGACTAAACCAGGACTAAACCAGGACAGAGCCAGGACTAAACCAGAACTAAACCAGGACTAAACCAGGACTAAACCAGGACTAAACCAGGACTAAACCAGGACTGAACCAGGACTAAACCAGGACTAAACCAGGACTAAACCAGGTTTAAACCAGGACCGAACCAGGACTGAACCAGGACCGAACCAGGACTAAACCAGGACTAAACCAGGACTGAACCAGGACTAAACCAGGACTGAACCAGATCTAAACCAGAACTAAACCAGGACCGAACCAGGACTAACCAGAACTAAACCAGGACTAAACCAGGTTTAAACCAGGACTAAACCAGGACTGAACCAGGACCGAACCAGGACTAAACCAGGACTAAACCAGGACTAAACCAGGACTAAACCAGGATTAAACCAGGATTAAACCAGGACTGAACCAGATCTAAACCAGAACTAAACCAGGACCGAACCAGGACTAAACCAGAACTAAACCAGGACTAAACCAGGTTTAAACCAGGACTAAACCAGGACTGAACCAGGACCGAACCAGGACTAAACCAGGACTAAACCAGGACTAAACCAGGACTAAACCAGGACAGAGCCAGGACAGAGCCAGGACTAAACCAGAACTAAACCAGGACTAAACCAGGACTAAACCAGGACTAAACCAGGACTAAACCAGGACTGAACCAGGACTAAACCAGGACTAAACCAGGACAGAGCCAGGACTCAACCAGAACTAAACCAGGACTAAACCAGGACTAAACCAGGACTAAACCAGGACTAAACCAGGACTGAACCAGGACTAAACCAGGACTAAACCAGGACAGAGCCAGGACTAAACCAGAACTAAACCAGGACTAAACCAGGACTAAACCAGGACTGAACCAGATCTAAACCAGGACCGAACCAGGACTAAACCAGAACTAAACCAGGACTAAACCAGGACTAAACCAGGACAGAGCCAGGACTAAACCAGGACAGAGCCAGGACTCAACCAGGTTTAAACCAGGACTAAACTAGTAAACAAGAAGCCATATTTTTTTAAAAGGGGGTCATTTACTTCTGTGGGTTATAACTCTGTCGTTTTTGTCTCTGAGTCTCTTCTCTCTTTGCTCTCTGTGCTAAGCCCCTCCCCCTTCAGAGCTCTATCACACTCATCATCGCACTAATGAAACTACTGCACATCACACCAGGTTTGTGAAGTCGTAGTGCACAGTTTGTGTCATGTTTTTGTATATTTATGGAGGATTGTCGTGTGGGGCGTGGGTGATGTACGCTTGTGGGCGGAGCCTCGTACAGGATCCTATAACTAACTGTGAGGAGGGTTTGAACAGCGCTGAATAAAGATCTCTAGATTACTCAAACATGCACGGATGACGTCTAAAACCTCTTCAGTCAAGCGATAAGAGTTTACAGAGACAGGAGGACAAACAGCAGACGGAGGATCAGGGACGGCGTTTCTGCGGGGCATCTGGCTTTAACATGACATCACATTCTATCAGCCAATCACACACAGGCCGTCCAGATAAATGCTGTTCAAATCGGGCTGTGATGCTAACTGTGGGCACTGCTCTGTCTGAAGCTCTTGAAGTTCTATTACTCAACACTTTTCGTCGGCGTGCGCGTTATGTCTCCAGGGTAACCGCTGAACATTCCACCGTAGAGGCACGTGTAAGGTCACTGCAAAGTATCAATGGGGAGGTGTGGCCCCGCCCCCTTCTGGGAGTATGACGTCATCACATCTGAGAATCGCATCATTAAAATCCACATTAATGTTGATGTTTTTAGCAAAATATAAAATGTCAAATGTGGAATAAAAATAATAACATTTCTATTCTTATCAGTTTTTGTTTTTTTTGTCTCCTTCTCTCAAACTGAAAACACTCTGTTCCACCTTGTGATGTCATCATGTGGTGATACAGGAAGTGCTCCACTGTGTTTTTAAACTCCACACACCTTCATTTATAGAATCATTTGGATCATTTCAGTCTCGGAGTTGACCGATCTACTACTTAACTAAAGGTAAAAGTGGGAGGAGTTAACTTGAAAACTACCACTTGATGACATCACAAGGTGGAACAGAGCGTTTTGAGCTTTGGAGATGAAACAGACGAATAATAAAGTGACTCAAACATGTGAATGAAACAAAACACAACTCCAGGTCTGTTTTTGAGGAGGAAACATCATCAGAACATGGATTAAAACTACAGGACCTTTAAAGTGGCACTATGTAACTTTCCTTTTTAAAATGTATTATTATTATTATTATTTCCTGGAGGATGGTATTCCATTTGCTCGTCTCCATGGAGATGTTATTGCTTTGCCCGGAATGTTTTGCAATATGAATTTTAACATGTGTATCTATTTGGAGATGAGCCGGTGAAGCCATCAGGCAAGATACGGGTCAGATCTGTGTAGAGGCGAGCCAGCTCCCAGTAAAAATGCATTTTTTTTTTTTAGTTTTTTTTTTTAGCAATAAAAACACCTGTAAATGAATTAATTTAAGATAAGTTTAATGCTATACACCCTCCCCCCAGTCAGAAAAGTTACATAATGCATCTTTAACCTTTTCAGTTTGTTATTTATCGGATAATTCCTGATGAAATTTTAATGTTGTTTTTTTATTTTTTTTATTTTGTTTACCTGAGATCCAGAATACAAACTTCTCCAGTACTTTGTGAAGATGTGGGTCTGGTCTCCGGTGAGTTCAGACGTGCGTGATTGACAGGTGGATCAGCCAATCAGGGACGAGCACGGCCCGTCTGTATCAAAACAAATGTAGAAAAAAGAAAACACGAAAATATCACAGGAGACTGAAAAACACGTGGTTTTGTTTGTAAATGATGTCGACCAATGAGCTCCTTCGTTTCACACGCGTCACTGAAATGAACGCCTCTGATTGGACGATGGCGTTTGGTAATAATTTAATCTGAATAAAGATTTAACAAAGCTCAGGTCTGATCGTCTCTGTGGAAGTAATGACACAAGACCTGTACTTTTATTTAAAATGTGTTTGTTATTAAAGCATTTAGCTGGATCTTGTGTTTTAAATGTGCTTTTTGGACTTAAAACTGTTGCTTTATGAACATTATTAGTTAGCATGTAGCTCGTTAGCCTCCGCGATGAGGTTCACTCCAGGTCACTGCTGAGCTGAGGCCGACGGGGCCAGACTGATATCTCTGTATAAATATATGTTTACCAAAAATATACAAGACTGCATAGATTAAAAAAAAAAACAACATTATTTGGAGGAGGAAATGTTTCAAAGCTCTTAGTGGCGGATCAGCTTCCACATCCCTTCAGTCCAGTTCATTTAAGGGTCATTTTCATCCACAGAGCAATGTTTATTTAGCTTCAAAATGTCCGACTTTGAAACGTTATTTCCCATAAGAGAGTTTCTGTTTGGAGCCGTTGGTCCTTCAACACTCATGAGGTCAGATGGCTGCACTTTAAGCCGTTTGCAGCGATAAGAGCCACTTTAGCTCTGTTATTCTGCTACGAGCTCAAGTCATAAACGAGTTTTATCACCAAACTGTCAACAAACCCTAACTCAGAGCGCAGGCCTCAGAGCGCAGGCCTCAGAGCGCAGGCCTCAGAGTGCAGACCTCAGACCTCAGAGCGTAGACCTCAGAGCGCAGGCCTCAGACCTCAGAGCGCAGGCCTCAGAGCGCAGACCTCAGAGTGCAGACCTCACATGCATCACCTGCTTATTTCACAAAAAACTCCTTCACATTATTATGATTTAAGATTTGACTGAAGTCTGTTGTGATGTGACTAAAGCTGCAGCAGTGTCCAATCATCCTGTATCAGGTTTTTTTTTTTTTAACTGTCCTGAACTGACATGGCCGACAGTGGCTCAGTTGGTAGAGTGTTTACCCACTGATCTGAAGGTTGGCGGTTCAAATCCCGCTCTTGACATAAACATCATTGGTTGAGGGGTCAGGTGACTCACAGGTTGTCGGTGCGAGTCCAGCTCCACAGATGAATCCTGTCATTGTCCTTTGACCAGTGTCTGCGCTGTGTCAGAGAATTAGGAAGTGCACATTATCATGCTAGTTTCCGTTAGCTTTAACATGAACAAAGTGTTTAATAATAACACAGTGGATTTATTTTGACCTCGAGCTGCTGATCAGACATGTCTGTGCAGGACACAGAGACATGGAGGCACAAACCAGCAACGTAAACCTACTGTCCGTCAAAAAACAACTTAAAAGTGCAAATGTTCAGTATGTTTAGCTCACAAAAGCATCTTAAAGTGTCAAGTTAAAATTTTTTTGATTTTGTGACTCAAAATGCAGCCCGCCACGTCATTTTATGTGGCCCTCGACAGGGTAAATTAAAAGGTATGATGGTCTTAAAATCTCAGTTTATCAGGAAATGCACAGTTACACAGCCATATTTTCACATCTAGGCAAATGCACATACAGTTAATAAACAAGATAAAAAATGTGTTAGATTTGTTTTACATCTGGCCCTTTGACGGCAGCCATTTTGTTAAAGTGGCCCTCGCTGAAAATGTGTTTGACGCCCCCTGCCCTGGACTGTTGTTGCGTTGAGCGTGGAGTGAATAATGAACTGCAAATGTATCTTGAAACGTGCCAAGAATCCTTCACAGAATATCAACAAACTAAAACAGAAGAACGCACACTACACAAAACTACACAAACTGGGACTGTAACCCGCTAGCCGCCGCCGCGCTCCAAACAGGAAGTGATCGTGGGCGCACTTCCTGCTCCGTCGACTCTTAAATGTTCGTATTAACCCGCTCTACATGATCCTGGGGTTTTTATTTCACTATTGTGTGTTTATTTCTTTAAAACAAACAAACAAAAAAAACAGGCAGAACTGATCCGAACATTTTATGTAGACAGAATAACTTTACGTGAATAAAAGTTGGAACATTCTGAGACGATTTACATGTGCAACCAGATATTTAGAAGCCGAAATATCCGATACCAGTATTGGATCGGTGAATCTTTTACTTGTACTACAGAAAAATCACAATATTCTTTCCAGTTGAGCGCTAAATCAAGTATGTATTTGACAAAGAAACGTTCAAACGGCGTAAAAAAAAAAGCTCGCCGTTTTTTGAGTCCGTGTTCAAAGTGCTTCTGTTAGTCCAAGGCGTGTTCAGATCCCGGATGTCGCTCATAAAACCAGGTCTTTGGGTCCCAGGGAGTCGAAGCACCGGTCCACGTCCTGATCCGAGACCTGGTCCAGAGACGCGGGACTCCAGCGTGGACTCTGGTCTTTGTCCACCAGCACTGAGCAGAGACGGAGAGAAGCGTAAAAATGCAGAAAAGAAGAGAAGAAAAGACCAAAAATACAGGAAGTAGCTCTGATGTGAAACAGAATCTCTCCGCTTATGTCAACAACGCGGGAAACGCCAAAACACAGAGCCGGTTTATGAGCAAAGACGCCATTTTTTCCTGACACTTTAAACGCTCATTTAACAAAATAAAAGTGTTCTAATCTATTTTTATTAGTCAAATCTTAACTGTGGTGCACTTTAGACCCCGTTTGGCCCTTGTTTACATTACGGTTGCTAGGTAACAGCTACGGCGTAACCCAGGAAGTTAAAATCTAAACTTTATCACCACAGAGATTTTGTTTTTTTTTTGTTTAAAAAACAAAAAAAAAAAACAATAACAATTCTCGTAGAGCCGTTTAATGCCGTAAAATATTCCAGGTGAAGTAATTCTAAGATCTCCATGGCGACAAGCGGGTTGTGTGCTCCCCATTAGAAAAGTTACATACTTATTACACTTATTTTTTTGATAGAGCTAAGGTCCCCGTCCTCCAGCGTCTCGGGGTTAAACCTGTCAGGAGCAGATCTTGGTCTAGTCTTGGTCAGGGCGGCTTTGTCTGGAGGATTTGACCCGTTGATTTGACCCGTTGATTTGACCCGTTGATTTGACCCGTTGATTTGACCCGTTGATTTGACCCGTCGCGTGCGTTTGTGGGTCGGCTCTAGAGGACGCGGTTACAGTAAATGTGCCGTAAACTGTTGGTGATGGAGCGTCGCTTTAGTTACGTGTAAACAGCTCTCTGTCTGTTTATGGAAACTTTTCAACGAGCTCATTTCACACGACGGCACGGCTCAGGGCGAAGCACCACCTCAGAAACATGTTAAAGAGGAGGTACTCTGGGGTATTAAAGAGGAGGTACTCTGGGGTATTAAAGAGGAGGTATTCTGGGGTATTAAAGAGGAGGTATTCTGGGGTATTAAAGAGGAGGTATTCTGGGGTATTAAAGAGGAGGTATTCTGGGGTATTAAAGAGAAGGTATTCTGGGGTATTAAAGAGGTATTCTGGGGTATTAAAGAGGAGGTACTCTGGGGTATTAAAGAGGAGGTACTCTGGGGTATTAAAGAGGAGGTATTCTGGGGTATTAAAGAGGAGGTACTCTGGGGTATTAAAGAGGAGGTACTCTGGGGTATTAAAGAGGAGGTATTCTGGGGTATTAAAGAGGAGGTACTCTGGGGTATTAAAGAGGAGGTACTCTGGGGTATTAAAGAGGAGGTACTCTGGGGTATTAAAGAGGTATTCTGGGGTATTAAAGAGGAGGTACTCTGGGGTATTAAAGAGGAGGTATTCTGGGGTATTAAAGAGGTATTCTGGGGTATTAAAGAGGAGGTATTCTGGGGTATTAAAGAGGAGGTATTCTGGGGTATTAAAGAGGAGGTACTCTGGGGTATTAAAGAGGAGGTACTCTGGGGTATTAAAGAGGTATTCTGGGGTATTAAAGAGGAGGTACTCTGGGGTATTAAAGAGGAGGTATTCTGGGGTATTAAAGAGGTATTCTGGGGTATTAAAGAGGAGGTATTCTGGGGTATTAAAGAGGAGGTATTCTGGGGTATTAAAGAGGTATTCTGGGGTATTAAAGAGGAGGTATTCTGGGGTATTAAAGAGGAGGTATTCTGGGGTATTAAAGAGGTATTCTGGGGTATTAAAGAGGAGGTATTCTGGGGTATTAAAGAGGAGGTATTCTGGGGTATTAAAGAGGAGGTATTCTGGGGTATTAAAGAGGAGGTATTCTGGGGCTTTAAAGAGGTATTCTGGGGTATTAAAGAGGAGGTATTCTGGGGTATTAAAGAGGAGGTATTCTGGGGTATTAAAGAGGAGGTATTCTACAGAATCCATTTTTTTGCTTTCTCCCATGTTCTAACTCTACTCATCAAAAACACGTCTGAAGAGGTTTTAGACGTCATCCGTACGTGTTTAAGTAATCTAGGGATCTTTATTCAGCAATATTCAAACCCTCTTTACAGTTCGCAGTAAGATTCTGTACGAGGCTCCGCCCACAAGCCGACATCACCCACGCTCCACACGACAATCCTCCATAAATATACAAAAACATGACACAAAACTGTGCACTACGACTTCACAAACCTGGTGTGATGTGCAGTAGTTTCATTAGTGGTATGCAGCTGATTGTGCTCTGAAGGGGGAGGGACTTAGCACAGAGAGCATATAAGTAAATACCTCCTCTTTAATACCCCACAGAAGTAAATACCTCCTCTTTAATACCCCACAGAAGTAAATACCTCCTCTTTAATACCCCACAGAAGTAAATACCTCCTCTTTAATACCCCACAGAAGTAAATACCTCCTCTTTAATACCCCACAGAAGTAAATACCTCCTCTTTAATACCCCACAGAAGTAAATACCTCCTCTTTAATGCCCCACAGAAGTAAATACCTCCTCTTTAAGTAGCCTGATAAAAGTGTGTACATCATGTGACACTTTGTTTGTGGATTGGAGCTGAAACGTCTTGTTTACAGAAACAGTGTCTGTTTTCTGATGTGTGGACTGAACTCACCTGCTCTCACGCCCTCGTAGAAGTCATGACCTCTCTGCACAAACGGAAAAAAACAAAACATCACATTTAAAGGTTTTATATCACACAAAACTGACTCTTGTAGTTTTAATCCATGTTCTAAAACTGTTTCCTCCTCAAAAACAGACCTGGAGTTGTGTTTTGTTTCATTCACACACGTTTGAGTCGCACTTTATTATTCGTCTGTTTCATCTCCAAAGCTCAAAATGCGACGTTCCACCTTGTGATGTCATCAAGTGGTAGTTTTTAAGTTAACTCCTCCCCTTTTTTACCTTTAGTTCAGTAGAGATTGGCTGAAATGATCCAAATGATTCTAGAAATGAAGGTGTGTGGAGTTTAAAAACACAGTGGAGCACTTCCTGTATCACCACACGATGACATCACAAGGTGGAACAGAGTGTTTTCAGTTTGAGAGAAGAGCTAAGCCTAAATCTGCAGGTTTGTGTGTTAAACATGTGAGAATGAAACAAAAACACAACTCCAGGTCTGTGTGTGATGAGGATTATAACATCAGAAAACAGAGTCGTACTGTATGTCCTAAAAAGACGACAGAGAGCAAAGCATCATGGTCTTTGTAGTTCTTATGCAGATTTGACATGTCTCCAGTGTTTTAAAACCAGACAAAGGGCGACGCCGCTACACGTGAAAATGTGATTGTTTTGTCTGGAATGTTCTTTGGCGTTTATCAGTAAAAGTTCAATAACACAGTACGGAAAAACGCTCGGAACGTTCCAGGCAAAAAGGACGTCATTAAAGCCTAAAAAAAAACAAAAAACGGCGTTCTCGTCCCTTAAACACCAGTCCGATAAACGGCGGCGTACCATGCAGGCCTGAGAGAGGCGGTACTCCATGATCAGCACGTCCTTCAGGCTGAGAGCGCCCCCCAGCTGCAGCTGTTTGAACGTCATCTTCAGAGAGGTGGGCGACATCCGCGACAGAGTCTACAACACAGGCAGACGCACACAGAGACACAGACACACACAGAGACACACAGAGACACACAGACACACACAGAGACACACACAGACACACAGACACACACAGAGACACAGACGCACACAGAGACACACAGACGCACACAGAGACACACAGACGCACACAGACACACAGAGACACACAGACGCACACAGAGACACACAGACACACACAGAGACACACACACAGACGCACACAGACACACAGACACACACAGAGACACAGACACACACAGAGACACAGACGCACACAGAGGCACACAGAGACACACAGAGACACACAGAGACACAGACGCACACAGAGACACACAGACACACAGACGCACACAGAGACACAGACGCACACAGAGACACACAGAGACACACAGACGCACACAGAGACACACAGACACACACAGAGACACACAGACGCACACAGAGACACACAGACACACACAGAGACACACACACAGACGCACACAGACACACAGACACACACAGAGACACAGACGCACACAGAGGCACACAGAGACACACAGAGACACACAGACGCACACAGACACACACAGACACACAGACGCACACAGAGACACAGACGCACACAGAGACACACAGACACACAGACGCACACAGAGACACAGACGCACACAGAGACACACAGAGACACACAGACGCACACAGAGACACACAGACACACACAGAGACACACAGACGCACACAGAGACACAGACGCACACAGAGACACACAGACACACAGAGACACACAGACACACAGACGCACACAGAGACACAGACGCACACAGAGACACACAGAGACACACAGACGCACACAGAGACACACAGACACACACAGAGACACACAGACACACAGACGCACACAGAGACACACAGACGCACACAGAGACACACAGACACACACAGAGACACACAGACGCACACAGAGACACACAGACGCACACAGAGGCACACAGACGCACACAAACACACACAGAGACACACAGACACACAGATGCACACAGACGCACACAGAGACACACACGTACACAGAGACACACAGACACACACAAACACACACAGAGACACACAGACACACAGATGCACACAGACACACACAGAGACACACAGAGACACACAGACGCACACAGACACACACAGAGGCACACAGAGACACACAGACACACACGTACACAGAGACACACAGACACACACGTACACAGAGACACACACAGAGACACAAAACATTTAGACAAAAAAAAGTTATGTAAGTAATGATCTGTAAAAAAGATAAATATTCTTGAGGTAGTAATAACAGTAGTAGAGGAGTCACAGAAAAGAGGAGGAGTCACAGAAAAGAGGAGGAGTCACAGAAAAGAGGAGGAGTCACAGAAAAGAGGAGGAGTCACAGAAAAGAGGAAGAGTCGCTGAAAATCCCTGTACCATATTATTACTACTACTACTACTACTACTACTACTAGGTGCATTTTGTAATTTTTCTGGCCAATAAAGGCAAGATGGACGAGTTTAATGCCACACTCTGGAACATTTCAATCAAAGCAAAATCGTCGGTTATGATTAGATTTGTGATTTCGACACATGGGGAGGGCATCTGACACACGCAGGGAGGGCATCTGACGCACGCAGGGACAGTTTGTGGAGGGCGTGGTCCTGCAGCTCTGTTGGTTTAACGCAGCACATTTGCACTTGTGATCGCTATGGAAACCAGCACAACTTAAACAGATTAGTGTAACATTACCGGTCGTGTTTATGATGTCGTTAAGTGAAGTGGACGTCAGCTCAACGACTCAACAGTATGAAGTGTCCTCCATTTACACTAAACTCACACGGAAATACTGCAAATAAGACACATTTAGGTACTAGTGGGTTTTGTAGTAGCAGTAGTAGTACTGGTGGCAGTAGTAGTAGGTTTAGTTGATGTAGTAGTGGTGGTAGTTGTACTTGTATTAGTAGTTGTAGTAGCTATAGTAGTAGTAGCAATAGTAGTACTAGTAGTAGTGTGGTAGCAGTAATGGTAATAGTAGTAGTAATAGTAGTAATAGCAGTGGTAGTAGTAATAATAGAAGTAGTACTAGTAGTGGGAGTAGCAGAAGATGATGAAGTAGTTGTAGCATCAGTTGCAGTAGTGCTAACAGTAACAGTAGTAACAGTAATACCAACAGTTTCAGTAATAGTAGTAGTATTAGAAGTAGTAGCCTAGTAGTAGTAGCAGCATTACTCGTAGTAGCAGTAGTACATCATAAAGGTACCTCTGATTTCCCAAGTAGGGAAATGTGTCATCTGCATCCGTGTCCAGTGTCTCTGGGTTAAACCTGCATTTGACCCGTCCTTCGGCGTCTCTGGGTTAAACCTGCATTTGACCCGTCCTTCGGCGTCTCTGGGTTAAACCTGCATTTGACCCGTCCTTCGGCGTCTCTGGGTTAAACCTGCATTTGACCCGTCCTTCGGCGTCTCTGGGTTAAACCTGCATTTGACCCGTCCTTCGGCGTCTCTGGGTTAAACCTGCATTTGACCCGTCCTTCGGCGTCTCTGGGCTAAACCTGCATTTGACCCGTCCTTCGGCGTCTCTGGGTTAAACCTGCATTTGACCCGTCCTTCGGCGTCTCTGGGTTAAACCTGCATTTGACCCGCCCTTCAGTATCTCTGGGTTAAACCTGCATTTGACCCATCCTTCAGTGTCTCTGGGTTAATCCTGTCAGGAGCAGTGGGACCATCTCCAGATCTGGGTCTAGTCTTGGTCGGGAGTACCTCAGCTGGAGGATTTGACCCGTTGTCCCTGTTTTGGGTTGACAGGGGAAACCTGGAGAGCTCGGAGGAAACCCACCCAAACATGGGGACTCTCTTGCTGTGAGGTGTGAGTACTACAGTCCCTCACACACCCAGCACACTGTAGTAGTAGTAGTAGTAGTAGTAGTAGTAGTAGTAGTAGTAGTAGTAGTACAAGCAGAAATAAACTCACCTCAGCCTGTTTTACTGCAAACTCGGAGCCGTCTGCGTTCAAACTGTGCATGATTCCCTCCACACTGTCAGCGCTGAACAGCCTGAGACATGTTTACACACAAATACAACCGTTATTTATTTTGTTTTTCTTTTTTTTTTTATTATACTGGTGAGGAAAAATAAAAACCTGTGGATGTCGGCGATGTTCTTCTCCAAGACGAAAGGTTTGTCTGAGCCCGAGCTGCTCTGTGGAGACGAGACACGGACAGAAAAAACAACCAGGATCTTAAATCAGACTCTGCAAAAACTGGACTTTTCAGAGATTTCAACCAAGTTACAGCTGTTTTCTTCTCGTCGAGATTCTGAAGTTTTATTTGGACTGATTCATGTTTGAGTTTAATCTTTAATCCACTATTTTCAAGACGCCATTTTGTCGACCTGCCCCCGTTTAACCTCCACCTGTGACACGCCCACTGTGACACGCCCACTGTGACACGCCCACTGTGACACGCCCACTGCGACACGCCCACAATTCCTTCTCCAGTTTCTGTTTTGTTTTTTTCAGTTTCATTTTCTTAATAGCTGACACTCGTAGGATTCGGCCGCGTCTCGTATAACGAAGGGACGATAACAACAACAAACAATAATATCGTTTATTGTGATAAAAAAGGGTCGACAATAATCATTCGTGGCACTTTTTATATAATCGTTTCATTCGCTAACAAAGATAATCACTGGATCACTGTTGTTTTCACTTATAACAAAGTACAAAACTTCAACAGCTGTTTAAATATGGAGCCTATTCATGATATTAAAATTGTAATTATTCATATCCAGAACATTTTTAAACTGTCAACAACAATACCGTATTTTCCCGATTATAAATCGCACTTTGTCGCACATAGTTTGGCCAGGGGCGCGACTTATACTGAGACGCAATTTATATGTGATTTTTTTTTGTTCTTTTCTTATTCATTTTTTGGCTGGTGCAACTTATACTCAGCCAGAGCGACTTATACTCAGGAGCGACTTATACTCAGGAGCGACTTATACTCAGCCGGAGCGACTTATACTCAGCCGGAGCGACTTATACTCAGCCGGAGCGACTTATACTCAGCCGGAGCGACTTACACTCAGCCGGAGCGACTTACACTCAGCCGGAGCGACTTACACTCAGCCGGAGCGACTTACACTCAGCCGGAGCGACTTACACTCAGCCGGAGCGACTTACACTCAGGAGCGACTTATACTCAGGAGCGACTTATACTCAGGAGCGACTTATACTCAGGAGCGACTTATACTCAGGAGCGACTTATACTCAGCCGGAGCGACTTATACTCAGCCGGAGCGACTTATACTCAGCCGGAGCGACTTATACTCAGCCGGAGCGACTTACACACAGCCGGAGCGACTTACACACAGCCGGAGCGACTTACACTCAGCCGGAGCGACTTATACTCAGGAGCGACTTATACTCAGCCGGAGCGACTTATACTCAGCCGGAGCGACTTATACTCAGCCGGAGCGACTTATACTCAGCCGGAGCGACTTACACTCAGCCGGAGCGACTTACACTCAGCCGGAGCGACTTACACTCAGCCGGAGCGACTTACACTCAGCCGGAGCGACTTATACTCAGGAGCGACTTACACTCAGCCGGAGCGACTTACACTCAGCCGGAGCGACTTATACTCAGCCGGAGCGACTTATACTCAGCCGGAGCGACTTACACTCAGCCGGAGCGACTTACACTCAGCCAGAGCGACTTATACTCAGCCAGAGCGACTTACACTCAGCCGGAGCGACTTACACTCAGCCAGAGCGACTTATACTCAGCCAGAGCGACTTATACTCAGCCGGTGCGACTTATACTCAGGAAAATATGGTAATTTTCGTGACATAATCGTTAATCTAAATTATTTTGGCCACGATAATCATGACACCAGATTTAAATATCATCCCATTCTCGGTCGTGTCATCATTTTGGTACAAATGTAAAAAAACGTGCTGCGGCGCTTTTACTGCGATGACGTATACGGCGGCGTCAGCTCCCATTGGACGCCGCGGTTTCTCACCTGTTTTTGATACGAGTCCAACACTTCACCGACGTCTTCCACGGAGACGCACTTCACCAACTCCCGCTCCAAATCAGGCATCTACAAAACACCAGTCAGTGAGGAGGTTGCGGGTTCGACTCCTGAGTTTGCGTGTTCTCCCTGTGTGACTGTGGCAGAGCGGTTATCCCGTCTCCTCCTCTCACTTAGGAGGTTGTGGGTTCGATTCCTCACCTTGTTGGAGTCCACAAAGTGCGTGGCGACTCCGGCCCGGTGCACGTCTCTGCCTTTGAGTCGGAATCCGGTTAGAGCCAAAAACAATCCCAGTTTTCCCTGCAGCCTCGGGAGAAAGTACCCTCCTCCGACATCCGGGAACAAGCCTGGAATAAACATAAGAAGGAAAACCAAATTCCAAACTGCAAATGGTAAAACGGTGGTAAAAAAAGATGAGGAGAAGAAGAGGTCGCTGCGTTTTTTGTTCATGTCAAAATAACAAAAAAAACCAAAAAAAAAAACATGTTCTAGCTGCAGCGCCCCCTGTGGACAGACGCACGTCGCACTAGAGCAGCACGTTTTTTAAATTTGCACCAAAGTGACGACGCGACGCTGCAGAATCCTACGAGTATCAAAGATTAAGAAAATAAAACTGGAGAAGGAAGAGCGGACGTCACAGTGGGCGTGTCACAGTGGGCGTGTCACAGTGGGCGTGACACAGTGGGCGTGTCACAGTGGGCGTGTCACAGTGGGCGTGTCACAGTGGGCGTGTCACAGGTGGAGGTTAAACGGGGGCAGATCGTCAAAATGGCGTCTTGAAAATAGTGGATTAAAGATTAAACTCAAACATGAATCAGTCCAAATAAAACTTCAGAGGCTCAACGAGAAGAAACGACTGAAACAGGAGAAACGTCTGAACACAACAGTTTGAAGAATGGGTCTGATTTAATTTTCTAACTTTACATCTTGAAAATAATTTAAATTTTTTTCCTCTCCAAAGTGGCTTCGACAGTGTGTGTGAAACTCTGAACAGTGTGTGTGTGTGAAACTCTGAACAGTGTGTGTGTGTGAAACTCTGAACAGTGTGTGTGTGTGAAACTCTGAACAGTGTGTGTGTGTGAAACTCTGAACAGTGTGTGTGTGTGAAACTCTGAACAGTGTGTGTGTGTGAAACGCCGCGTCAGAATCTCAAGTTTAAACATTACTCAGAGCATCATGAACAAATATTGGCTTTAGGGGCGGAGCTAAAAAGACGCAGCTGTCAAACGCACCACAATGACCTCGAACGAACGGACACACAAGGAGCGCACAATGGACACACAAGGAGCGCACAATGGACACACAAGGAGCGCACACTGAGCGCACAAGGAGCGCACAATGGACACACAAGGAGCGCACAATGGACACACAACGAGCGCACAACGGACACACTTTAACTTACTTTCATACTTTGTTACTGTACTTATGTTTGAAACTAACACTAAACTACAAATAACACACATCATTTTGATCAAGAGAAGGAGGGAGGAGGAGAGAGAGGAGGAGAGAGAGGAGGAGAGAGGAGGAGAGAGAGGAGGAGAGAGGAGGAGAGAGAGGAGGAGAGAGAGGAGGAGAGAGGAGGAGAGAGAAGAGAGGAGGAGAAGACAGAGGAGAGGAGGAGAGAGGAGGAGAGAGAGGAGAAGGAGGAGAGAGGAGGAGAGAGAGGAGGAGAGGAGGAGGAGAGAGGAGGAGAGAGAGGAGGAGAGAGAGGAGGAGAGAGGAGGAGAGAGAGGAGGAGAGAGGAGGAGAGAGAGGAGGAAGAGAGAGGAGGAGAGAGGAGGAGAGAGAGGAGGAAGAGAGGAGGAGAGAGAGGAGAGAGAGGAGGAGAGAGAGGAGGAGAGAGGAGGAGAGAGAGGAGGAGAGAGGGAGGGGCAAGAGAGAGAGAGGAGGAAGAGAGAGAGAGAGGGAGAAGGAAGAGAGAGAGGGAGAAGGAAGAAGGAGAGAGAGGGGTAAGAAAGAGAGAGACAGATTGAGAGAGGGAGAGAGGGAGGAAAAAGAGGGGGGGGGGACAGAAATAGAAAGAGGGAGAGCGACAGACAGAGAGAAAGAGAGAGAGGAGGCAAGGTGAAAGCAAGCACAAAGAAGAGAGAAAGTGGAGAGAGAAAGACAAGAGAGAAGGAGAGAAAGCAAGCGAGGGGAGGTACAGGAAGAAAGGACAAAAGGGACAAGATATATGAGAGAAGGAAAGAAGAGAGAAAGAGAGAGAAAGGGAGAGGCAGACGGAGAGAGAGAGAGAGAGGATTATGTTGACCTGGTTTAGAGGAATGTAATATCATAAATGTGTGGGATTATTGTTCATCGTGTTAATCCCGACACAGCAGAGCCTCCAGCGACCTGCAGGTGTGGAGACAAAGTGTGTGTCAGATGCCCTCCCCCGTGTGTGTCAGATGCCCTTCCCCCGTGTGTGTCAGATGCCCTTCCCCGCGTGTGTCATTATTTCTCACCGATCCCAGTTTCGGGCATCGCAAACAGCGTCTTCTCGGTGGCGACTCTGAAACGCCCGTGCACCGACAGCCCCACGCCCTGCAGGGAAAAACACAAACGGATTAAGAACGAAGCCACGAAATAAAGGCGCACTGTGGAACTTTTGGAGTCTCCATGGAGATGTTATCGGTTGTAATGTTCCGCAGTACGGTCAGTTCGCATTTAGTCAGCTGCAGGTGCGTTAACTGCTCCAAAAAACATGAAAAAACAGATCATTTTCAACCTCAAATAATAGAGGTTTCATTAAAGAAAGTGAAATACCTCCTCTTTAATACCCCACAGAAGTAAATACCTCCTCTTTAATACCCCACAGAAGTAAATACCTCCTCTTTAATACCCCACAGAAGTAAATACCTCCTCTTTAATACCCCACAGAAGTAAATACCTCCTCTTTAATACCCCACAGAAGTAAATACCTCCTCTTTAATACCCCGCAGAAGTAAATACCTCCTCTTTAATACCCCGCAGAAGTAAATACCTCCTCTTTAATACCCCGCAGAAGTAAACACCTCCTCTTTAATACCCCGCAGAAGTAAATACCTCCTCTTTAATACCCTGCAGCAGTAAATACCTCCTCTTTAATACCCCGCAGAAGTAAACACCTCCTCTTTAATACCCCGCAGAAGTAAATACCTCCTCTTTAATACCCCGCAGCAGTAAATACCTCCTCTTTAATACCCCACAGAAGTAAACACCTCCTCTTTAATACCCCGCAGAAGTAAACACCTCCTCTTTAATACCCCGCAGAAGTAAATACCTCCTCTTTAATACCCCGCAGAAGTAAACACCTCCTCTTTAATACCCCGCAGAAGTAAACACCTCCTCTTTAATACCCCACAGAAGTAAACACCTCCTCTTTAATACCCCGCAGAAGCAAATACCTCCTCTTTAATACCTCATAGATTTTTGATGATAATTTAAATGAGCTAAACAAGTATTTCAAGGGCAAAAACTGTATTTTTGACACATTTTTCATGTCTGGGACGTGTGTAAACCCTGTACATGCTCCAGCGTTTAGACTCTTCCCGTGCTGTTGTTTTAAGTGTCCTCAGAGGGAGGCTGCTCTGATGTGATGAGTCCTTATAAGATTATGTCAGGAGGGTTTCTCTAAACACCAGAGGAGACGGTTTGGACAGGGGGCGCTGCAGCCTCGTACTGGGTTTATACAGAGAGAGGGAGGGAGGAAGAGAGAGAGAGAGGCAGAGGGATGGAGGAAGGGGGGAGGGAAGAAGAGGGTGTAATAGTGAGAAAAGGAAGAGAGAGCGAGGGAGGGAGGAAGAGGGATGGAGGAGGAAGAGAGTGTAAGAGTGAGAGAAGGGGAGAGAGAGAGGGGAGAAGAGGGATGGAGGACGAAGAGAGTAAGGGTGAGGAAGAGAGAGCAAGACGGAGAAGGAGAGAGGGGGGGAGGGAGAGAGTGAGGAAGAGAGCACAAGAGTGAGAGAATAAGAGAGAAAGGAAGAGGGATGGAGGAGGGAGATAGTGAGAAGGAGAAGGTGGGAGGAAGAGGGGAAAGGGGGGAGGGAGGAAGAGAGCGTAAGTGTGAGAGAAGGAAGAGAGAGAAAGAAGGAGGAAGAGGGATAGAGGAGAAAGAGTGAGAGAAAGAGGGGGGGCAAGAGGGATGGAGGACCAAGAGAATAAGAGAGAGCAAGACAGAGAAGGAGAGAGAGGGAGGGAGGTGGGAGAGAGTGAGAATGAGGAAGAGAGCACAAGAGTGAGAGAAGGAGAGAGAGAGAGGAAGCGGGAGAAAGAGAAGAGAGAGAGGGAGCAGAAGGTTAGCTTTAGCGTAGTTAGCTCCTCCCTTCACACAGACAGGAGGCAGTGTCTTTTGTCCAGTTACAGATTTGAGTTTTTCTTTCGCTGTGGATCAAACCTGGACGACTGAGGGATTACACAGATTTAAGACACAGCAGTGCTTTCAGTTAGCGTCAGACCTGCAGCTGCAAAGACTCACTAAACTAAACGACAGCAGTGTTTTCCTCTCGTTTAAAGTGGAGCCTCTGTCCTGTGTTTACTCTTAACGACATCTGCTGTAATCTGGAAAAAAAAAAAAAAAAGTCTGTGCAGATTAGAGTCTGCGGTTTCACGCTACGGCCGCGGTCGACTGAAGACGTGTGCCGCGCAGCGATTGGTCGGCTAAAAAAGGGGGCGTGGCAAAAGCTCTCTAAAACTAATAACGAAGCGCACAAGACGACACCTGCAGGGGGAGCTCATGCAAAAACTATTTCTGCAGAATAAAGTACAAGGAGACAGTGTGTTTGAAGGGCCACTGCTCTATTTCATATCCTTTATATTCAGACTCCAGACATTCAAAATCACCTCATGACATCATCAGGTGGGAATCCAGAAGCGGGATATTTACGGGATAGAATTACTTTTTCATTAAAGTGGACTCTTATGAGCTTTGAGTGATGTTCTGATGCGGTTTCCTCCTCAAAAAACAGACCTGGAGTCGTGTTTTGTTCCATTATTATTAGTCTGTCACATCTCCAAAGCTCAAAACGCTCTGTTCCACCTCGTGATGTCATCAAGTGGTAGATTCCAAGTTAACTCCTCCTCCTTTTACCTTTAGTTCAGTAGTAGATTGACAACTCCAGGACTGAAATCATCCGAATGATTCTAGAAATGAAGGTGTGTGGAGTTTGAAAACACAGCGGAGCACTTCCTGTATCGCCACATGATGACATCACAAGGTGGAACGGAGTGTTTGGAGCGCAGGGTTTGTGTGTGAATGAAAACAAAAAACAACTCCAGGTCTGTTTGTGACGAGGAAACGTTAGAACAGATCAGAGAGCAGAGTATTATGGCCCTTTAATGAAAAAAAAAAGTCAAGTTACAGGTCAGATCTGTGGAGAGGCGGCCCCGCTCTCCGTGAGAATGCTCAATGTGGACGTTTTTTAGTCGTTCACGTTTTATTAAACATAAAACCACTTTTCATCCAGGAAGTTATTTTCTAGCCGTTATTATAAAACTCATATGTAGAAGACAAACAGGAAATGACCTCGTGTACGTCGCACGTCTGCAGCCTCGAGGGCTCGGACGCCACGGTAAAGAACGACACGGCGTTTAGGAAAGAGAGTCAAAGGAACAGAGACAACCCACGAAAGGAAAGGAACAAAAGGAGAACAAAAGAACAAGAGGAAAAGAACAAGAGGAAAACAACAGGAAAAGAACAACAGGAGAAGAACAACAGGAGAAGAACAAGAGTAAAACAAAAGGAAAAAACAAAAGGGAAAAGAACAAGAACAAAAGAAAAAAGAACAAGAACAAAAGGAAAAGCACAAGAGTAGAACAAAAGAAAAATAAAAGGAAAACAACAAGAGAAGAACAAGAAGAGAACAAAAGGAAAAGAACAAAAGTAGAACTTTTTCGAGTGTTGTTCTAGAAAACAAACTAGTCTCATGATACTAAAATTACTGACTAAATTTCGTTCTAAGGAAAAGACTCGATACAGATTCTGATATAATAAAAACTCTTTAGACAAGAAGTGTGATTCTCCACATTAAATGGTAGAACTTGGAGTTCTATTCACATGTGTTTTATATGTGTGTTGTATGTGTGTTACATGTGTGTCACACGTGTGTCACATGTGTGTGTTATATGTGTTACATGTGTGTTACACGTGTGTCACATGTGTGTTACATGTGTGTTACATGTGTGTAAATCCTCAGTGTGCAGTAGTTCACACTGGTCCATGGTGTAAACTCGTCTGTGTCTTTTTCTTGTGACACAGACACTTCAGTATAAACAGATTCATTTCTGTCAGTGGGACTTTTTTTAATGTCAAAACCTGTGAAAAATTAGGACATAGTTTTCAACACTAGTTTATGTTTGAATAAATCTCTTATTTGTCATTTCAGATTTGTCTGATCAGATGGGAGGGTTTGGGTTAACCCCCAGAGCAGGAGACGCAGGCAACACTGACGCCTGCTGGCCAACTGATGTACTGCAATGAGTCACCTTGGGGAAATTTGATGCTTTTGTCCTGGTTTAGTCCTGGTTTAGTCCTGGTTTAGTCCTGGTTTAGTCCTGCTTTAGTCCTGCTTTAGTCCTGCTTTAGTCCTGCTTTAGTCCTGCTTTAGTCCTGCTTTAGTCCTGGTTTAGTCCTGGTTTAGTCCTGGTATAGTCCTAGTTTAGTCCTGCTTTAGTCCTGCTTTAGTCCTGCTTTAGTCCTGCTTTAGTCCTGCTTTAGTCCTGCTTTAGTCCTGCTTTAGTCCTGCTTTAGTCCTGGTTTAGTCCTGGTTTAGTCCTGCTTTAGTCCTGCTTTAGTCCTGCTTTAGTCCTGCTTTAGTCCTGCTTTAGTCCTGCTTTAGTCCTGCTGTCAGACCTTGTTTTGATCCAGTTTCTATCCAGTATGGATCCATTTATGGACCAGTTCAAACGTGTTATGGTTTAAAGTGTCGGCCGATACCAAAACTGGGACTAAACCCAAAAATAAACCTGGACTTGGAAAAGATCAGGAATAAATTTAGCTAAAAACAAACAAACAAATCAATCCTAACTTCACTGTTGGAGGTTACACCATCCACTTATGTGAGAAGCAGATTTTAAACATTTGTACCAAAATGCCAAATCCTACGAGTATCACCGATTACGGAAAATAGGGGCTGGACACTGTACTCACCCCTCCCATGGTGATGCCATCGATCAGGGCCACGTACGGCTTTTTACAAGTGCCTGAAAGAAAAAAATGGAGTTTGGTTTGAAGGTACAGTACAGCATATTTGAGAGAGTTACTTTGCCGCATTATTCTGTCCCTCATTCTTAATCGCTGACACTCGTAGGATTCGGCAGCGTCGCGTCGTCATTCTGGCACAAAATTTTAAAAATGCTCTGGTGTGATGCGCATCTGTCCATAGGGGGCGCCAGCAGCACCGCGACGCTTCGTTGTGACGACGTTTACGGCGACGTCAGCTCCACTGGACGCCGCAGTTTTGTGACGCGGAAGAAAAAAAGGAGCAAGCTAATTTGGGTTGCCAAATCTTACGACCAAAACTGCTACAGAGATTGTGGCTTTGACCGGAATGTTTCACAGTATGGCATTAAACTAGTGACGGGCAAATGAGGCGGAGCTCGTCTTCGCAGAGGCCGCTCACGTGACCAAAGCGTCGAAGCGTCGGCCCCTCCCCCTGCTGCTTCGCTCTGCGTGTCGATCGCTTCAGCGTATCGAAGCCTTTCATTGGCTCGGTGAATGTTCCGCTCTGCGATTGGTTCAGAGCTTCAGAGGGTTCACTTCTGTGGTTTGACAAGCGCTAAACTGCAACAGGATAAAAGATGCACCGATATTTCTAAAAAAAAACGTTGGGTAGTGCGGAGTACTGTGTGACGTTAGTGGGGATTTTGGCGACTTTTGGCGTTTGTTTCATTTTCGATGGCGTCTACGAGTGGAAAAAAGATGTGAGGACCCCTTAAAAAACTGGGAATCACATAAAAAACAATATCCTAATCTGTGGAGGCTCAAAAATGAGAGAATTTTTTCCAAAGCTGGTGAGTTCGTGAGCCAAAGAAGATGTGGACTAAAGCCTCAACTGTGGAAAAACTTCTATTTCTTAATAAAAACATGTGATATATAAATTGTTGTATTTCTTTTTAATGTTCAAAATAGAATATATACTATTTATGACTTCTAATAAAATAGAAAATAGAGTTTTTTTGTTCCTAAATCATGGGTCGTGTGCTGTTTGCAATGGTTAAGTTTGTCCACTAGAGGTCAGTGTTTCTCCTCAGACACGTCCAACCGTTTGAGACGATATTGGACTGAGGCGTCAAAGCTTCACGAGGCGCCATTCTCCCGTCACTACATTAAACAGATCAGTCTAGTCTTTCATTTACAATCACCAAGTTGAATGCAATACTGTGGAACATTCCGAGTAAAGCCACGTTAAACGATAAAGGGTCACTGTTTCAATGTAGCACTTTTTTCACTTTCAAGGGACTCGAGCACTTTACACCAGGGAACCGCGCGCGCACACACACACACACACACACACACACACACACCGGGGCGAGGCGGATTAAGTGTCTCGCTCAAGGACACAACGGCAGCGTTCACCTGTGGGAGCTGGAATCGCACCGTCAACCTGCGGGTCAATGGATCTGAACACTCAATGATGTGTTTATGTCGAGAGCGAGATACAAAACGTCAACGCTCTACCGACTGAGCCACCGTCGCCCAACAACAAAATAAAACAACTCTGTGTGGACCTCCAGGCGGCAGACCCTCCAGACAGAAATGTTACACAGCGGCGCTTTAAACAGAACAGTTTTAACCTCCCGAGACCCGAGCTCCTGCAGGACTTTATTTAAAAAAAACTATTAAGAGGTTGAACGCAGACATTTTGTGTAAAAAAAAACAAAACAATTTTGCGTCTAGGAACAATGTGTCTCATTTGTGCTGCTGACAGGAACAGGAAGAATATATGCCTTTAAATAAAAATAAAAATTAAATTAAATAAAAAATAATTAAAAAATTAAAATTAAAAAATAAATTAAAAATTAAATAAAAAAATTAAATACAAATAAATTAAAATTAAATTAAATAAAAAATAAAAAATACATTAAAATACAATAAAATTAAAAAATTAAAAAATAAATTAAAAATGAAATAAAAAAATTAAATACAAATAAATTAAAATTAAATTAAATAAAAAATAAAAAATACATTAAAATACAATAAAAAATAAAAAATAATAAAAAATAAATATATTAAAAATAAAATAATAAAATAAAATAAAATAATAAAAAATACATTAAAATACAATAAAATAAAATAAAAATAATTTAAAAAAATTTAAAATGAAATAAAAAAATAAAATACAAATAAATAAAAATTAAAATAAAAATTAAATAAATATTCTCTTAGAAATATTCAAAATTGAACATGTTCTTGTTGCTGTTCTTCTAAAAATTTGTACTGTGGCCTAAAAAACCCAAAATGTGTTGTCCACAGATGAGGACAGCAGGTCTCAGGAGGATAAAGTCGTAATCTCACCGATGGCGTGGTTCAGGATGTACTCTTCCCTAAAGAAGTCTTCAGCCAGAGGATCGCCCACTCTCCCAGCCTCTGTCACAGCTGTGGACCACAACGACAGCGCAGTTACTCAACTTTAAACCAAGTGAACAAAAGTAAAAGACGTTAGAGCGCTAAATTCACTCATTTCACTAAAACACAGTCATCGTTATCTTTAAACGTCCTGTATTTCAGAAAGAAAACCGACTCTTGTAGCTTTAATCCATGTTCTAACGCCGTTTCCTCCTCAAAAACGCACCTGGAGTTGTGTTTTGTTTCATTCGCACATGTTTGAGTCGCACTTTATCGTTCCTCTGTTCCACCTTGTGATGTCATCAAGTGGTAGTTTAAGTTAACAGCTCCTTTTACCTTTAGTGCAGTAGAAATTGTGCAACTCCGGGACTGAAATGATCCAAATGATTCTAGAAATGAAGGCGCGTGGAGTTTAAAAACACAGCGGAGCACTTCCTGTATCGCCACATGATGACATCACGAGGTGGAACAGAGCGTTTGCAGTTTGAGAGAAGAACTCAGCCTAAATCTGCAGGTTTGTGTGAATGAAACAAAACACAACTCCAGGTCTGTGTGTGACGAGGAAACGACATTAGACCAGATCAGAACAAAGTGCAATATGAGCCCGTTAAGAATGTGTTTGTATCTGTCACAATAAGAGCCAGTGACACCCGCAAGCAGCAATGAAGGGACGTTAACCTCACCTCACCTGATGTTTGGTTATAAAGTTTAAATTACGACATTAAAATCAGAACACAAACTGATTAATGACTGATTCAACACATTTCAAAAGTGTGATTAATCTGATTCATGTATGTGATTTTCTTTGGTTTTTCTCTTGTGTTCTAACACTTCTCCTCATTAGAAACACGTCTGAAGAGGTTTTAAACGTCGTCCGTGTATGTTTGAGTAATCTAGAGATCTCTCCTGGGCCCTATTCAGACCCTCTTTATAGTTAGATGTACGATCGTGTACGAGGCTCCGCCCACAAGCCGACATCACCCACGCTCCACACGACAATCCTTCGTAAATATACAAAAACATGACACAAAACTGTGCACTATGACTTCACAAACCTGGTGTGATGTGGATGCAGCTGATTGTGTTGTGATAGCGCTCTGAAGGGGGAGGGGCTTAGTTTTGGGCTAATATAGTATTTTCAAAACAATAAAAATGTAAAATGGTGATCTAAATATGTTATGTGTTACAGTTAATAAAAGTAAAATACCCCCTCTTTAATCATTTTAACTGTACTTCCTGTATTTTTCCACTTTTCTTCACAAACTGCCACTACACTGACGTAAAATCATGATAAATATTTCGCACAGGGACTATCCCACTACACAAAGTCAGAATTAGAAAATCATGAAACTGCCGAAGCGTCTGAAACCCCGGAGAAGTGAACGAGTGGTTTTATTTTGGCGGGGTCACCTCTGATGTCTCCTCCAGCACAAAACGCCTTTCCTCCCACAGCTTTGATGATCACCAGGTCCGTGTCGCTCTCCGCCTCCCATTTCTACAACAAACACACAACAAAACTACAAACAAAAAAAGGTTCATTTACGATTTGGGGTGTTGAATCTGACCAAATATCCTCCAGGTCTTGAAAAGGTCAGCGGTTCTATCCCCGCAGCCTCCGGGCAATGCGCCATTTTACTAAAACGTGGTAAAAACAATTATATTTAAGACTTTAGTAAAAATCTTTTTGTTGTTTTTTTTTGTTTGTTTTTTTCAAACTTTGGTGAAGTTCAAACTTTTACTTCCTGGTTGGACAGTACGATAACTGTTACCTAGCAACCATAATGTAAACAAGGGCCAAAACGTGTCTAAACTGCAGTTAGTTATGATTAGACTCATAAAAATAAATTAGTACACCTTTACTTAGTTAAATGGAGGTTTAAACTGTCAGAAAAATGCTTTCCTTGTGTGTAAACTGTGTTGAAAACATAGAGCACATGCGTCAAACTCAAGGCCCGTGGGCCAAATTCGGCCCGCCACGTCATTTTATGTGGCCCGCGACAAAGGAAATTAAAATGTATGAATGTCTTAAAATGTCAGTTTATCAGGAGATACACAGTTAAACCGCATTTTTTTTTCATGTCTATGCAATATTTGTAACTCGAATAAGTAATAAATATAGAAACGGTTAATTAACAAGATTAAAACGTAGTGACATTTATCTTACAGTTACATGTGGCCTTTTGAGAGCGGCCATTTTGTTGATGCGGCCCTGACATAGAGGGATTCTGTTTTAGAACTACCGTATTTTCCGGACTATATGTCGCACTTTTTTTCCATAGTTTGTCCTCAGATGCGACTTATATGTGAAATTATTAAAATATATAATTTCACATCTTGGTTACTGTCGCAGTGGCAGCCATGAGAGGGCGCTCTAGGCTTGTACCAGTCTGAAGCAACGCAGAAGAGGAAGAGGAGCTTCATCTTCCTCTGGAGTTGGTGGAGTTGTTCAGAAGCGACAGTGAGATCCAGAGATCCAGCCCCAAAAAGGCGACTTGTATATGTTTTTCCTTCATTATTTTGTATTTTTAGCTGGTGCGACTTATACTCCAGAGCGACGTATTGTCTGGAAAATACGATCCTTCTTGTATTTTTGTACTTTTCTTCTCCACTTTTTTTTTTCCGCCCACAAACGGCCATTTCGCTGATGTAAAACTATGATAAATATTTAGCCCAGGTTCTCTCCCACCAAACCAAAATCGAATGAGAAAAACCTGAAGAGCAGTTCTTACTTTGAGTTGTGGGTAAATGCTTCGGATCATGTTGAGGTTGAGCGCGTTGAGGACTTTGGGTCGGTTCACTGTGATGACTCCGGCCCGGCCCACTCTCTGCAGCAGCACCTCGGGCTCAGGCTGGGACGACATCTGAACCAAAACACATCCGAGAATTAACTACATTTAAAGGCGCGCTACTTTTTTTTTTGGTGGAAATTAAGGCTGTAGTCCTTTAGTCGAATATTTGATTAGGACCAAAACATGTCCATTAAAGCTGCGCAAAAAAACACGTCTGAAGAGGTTTTAAATGTCGCCCGTACATGTTTGAGTAATCTTAGAGATCTCTCCCTGGCCCTGTTCAAACCCTCTTTACGTTCAGCTGTAAGATCCTGTACGAGGCTCCGCCCACAAGCCGACATCACCCACGCTCCACACGACAATCCTCCATAAATATACAAAAACATGACACAAACTGTGCACTATGACGTGACAAACCTGGTGTGATGTGCAGGAGTTTCATTAGTGCGATGCAGCTGATTGTGTTGTGATAGTGCTCTGAAGGGGGGAGGGGCTTAGCACAGAGAGCAAAGGGAAATAAAACGTACAAAACATGTTAATGTGTTGTTTTTGGTGAATACATCATTTTTAGAACAATAAAAATTTACATGGTGATCCAAATATGTTATGTGTTTGTAGTTAATACTCCAGAGAACTAAAATACCTCCTCTTTAATACCCCAGAGAACTAAAATACCTCCTCTTTAATACCCCACAGAAGTAAATACCTCCTCTTTAATACCCCACAGAAGTAAATACCTCCTCTTTAATACCCCACAGAAGTAAATACCTCCTCTTTAATACCCCACAGAAGTAAATACCTCCTCTTTAATACCCCACAGAAGTAAAATACCCCCTTTAATACCCCACAGAAGTAAAATACCCCCTCTTTAATACCCCACAGAAGTAAAATACCCCCTCTTTAATACCCCACAGAAGTAAAATACCCCCTTTAATACCCCACAGAAGTAAAATACCCCCTCTTTAATACCCCACGGAATTAAATACCCCCTCTTTAATACTCCACAGAAATAAATACCTCGCCTTTAATACCCCATAAAGTAAATACCTCCTCTTTAATACCCCACAGAAGTAAAATACCCCCTCTTTAATACCCCACAGAAGTAAATACCTCCTCTTTAATACCCCACAGAAGTAAATACCTCCTCTTTAATACCCCACAGAAGTAAATAACTCCTCTTTAATACCCCACAGGAGTAAATACCTCCTCTTTAATACCCCACAGAAGTAAATACCTCCTCTTTAATACTCCACAGAAGTAAATACCTCCTCTTTAATACCCCACAGAAGTAAATACCTCCTCTTTAATACCCCACAAAAGTCTTGCCTTATCAAGTTTGACCAAAGTTTTGACGGCGATTGATCGAACTTTTGATTTTTAGTACAGCTCTACAATAAACTTTCCAATCTTGCATTTAAATTCAGTTACAGCTTCTGCTAAAAAATACCTCCAAAAACATGTAACCTCACTACGGTGGGTTTGCCTCATCACAGATCTGACCTGTAACTTGGCCTGGTGCTCGTCTCCGTGGAGATGAGTTCAATGCCATACTGCGGAAGGTTCCAGGCAAAGCAGTAACATCTCCAACAAATTTCAAAATCAAAGTTTAGACGATTGATTGGTCGACTAAAAAGGGGGCGTAGCAAAGGCTCTCAAAACTATTATGTAACTAAACTGCAGTCACCACACTACACCTGCAGGGGGAGCTCATGCAAAAAGTACTATGTATGTAGAAAAAAGAACTAGGAAACAATGTATTTACATAAAGACAGACATTAAAACTGTGAAGCATGAGTTTAATCTGACTTTTTACAGATAAATACCCCCCAAAAAATATATCTTCTATTCATCTATATAAATCTCCAGCTCTCTCACTCCTCCTTTCTGCTGTTGTCCCATAGAAATCCTCTTCATTTAAATAGCATGATAGTCGATGAATACAAACCGTATTTGATTAATCGGTCGAGTCTTAGTCGACTAAACGACTAAAGTCCAACAGCCTTATTCCTCGTATAAACACAAACATAAACATAAAATCACCATGTGGCTCTGGATCCTCTGCAGCCGGCGTAAACTCCTCAGTCTGTGGAGACAAACACAATCATATTATCTAAGATCTAAGACAGTCTATCGTTTAAGTCACGTCACACTGTTGGCGGTTTGTGGATACTAAAATAAAAATTAAAAAAAAATCAAATTAAAAAACTCATAATAAAAAAAAAAAAAAAAAAATCACAGACCCCCCAAAAATCAAAATAACAAATATAAATATACTAAAAAAAAAAAAGCTCAAAATATCAAATAAATAAATAAATAAAATAAAGAAAGAAAGAAAAATAAAGAAAAGAAACTAAAAAAAAAGAAACTCAAAATAACTAAAAAATATATAATAGAAATAACTAAAATAAAATAAAAATTAAAAAAATCAAATTAACAAACAAACTCATAATTAAAAAAATGTAAAAAAAAATCAACCCAGGATCATGTAGAGGGTTAATACGAACATTTAAGACCAAAATGATGAGGCTCCCTGAAGGAGTTACAGTTTCAAGTACAGAGTCGATGGAGCTCACTTCCTGTTTGGAAATGTCCATTTATTTATACAGTCTATGGCCCAGTTTTCCCTATTGACTACATTATACTTTGCCATGAAATATCCAAGTGGTAAAAACACAAATGCTGAACCTGATCGTTTCTGTCAGTGACTAGACCCAAGAACTCACTGTATCACAACAGAAATCTGCATTTAAACAACAGAAATCTGCATTTAAACAACATCCATGTTAGCTGCCCCCATCTGTATCAAACACGACTGGCCTGTAGAATGTTGTGATTAGAAATACACCGATATTAGGATGATATTTGGTTTGAACTGACAAACTGTCTGGAAACATCTATCTCTAGATGTGACGTCAACTGAAACCCAGAAATTGATATTTTGCAGCTGATGTCGTCAACATTCCCTGGGGATGTAAAGCTACCAGAAAGCACTGCTCTGTCTGAAGCTCTGTTACTCAAGTTAGACTTAATCTGAGCTTTGTTTTGACACAGTCTGACCAAAAAGAGCCTTGTTTTAACACAGTCTGACCAAAAAGAGCTTTGTTTTAACGCAGTCTGACCAAAAAGAGCTTTGTTTTAACGCAGTCTGACCAAAAAGAGCTTTGTTTTAACGCAGTCTGACCAAAAAGAGCTTACTTGCTTGGTATTACCACAGGTGCGCTGATCTGTGTTGTTAAACGAGTCCCTCTCAAATAACATTACAGTCTCAAGTTAGCATTAGCATTCGCCAACAGTTTTTCAATTAGTCTCTCACACCTTATTTCTGACAATCAAACTCCTAAACAGGACCATGAGCTCGGACTGATCACAGGCCCCTGCAAATGTGCTGTTTAAATCTATTTTGTATTTTTGTACTCCTCAAAATCTCTCAGACGGGGGATGACATTGTATTTTCATTACAAAATTATCCAAAAAGAAAATCCACAAATATTGAACATGACCATTTTTATTAGAAAATAGGTCTTCATAATCTAAATAAAAATATGAATTTACATGCCTCCCATCTGTATTAAATATAGGCCTATGCATAGGTTTCAGAAAGATGAAAGGTTAGGGTGGTTTCCATGGCAATTATATACAAAAAATGACATCTTTTGACTGGTCACATGGCACTCTATCATACACGGTGTGGAGATGTCATCTGAAACATAGCAATTAACTAATTAAAGATGCCAACCATGCTGCTTTATTCCTCAGTAATAACCAACATATTTAACACAGATTCAAAAGAATATACAAGCAGAAAGTTGATCAATAAAGAATTATCAGCCAAGAGACATGAGTTTCTACGCAAAAACACCTTTAAACAATACACTTTGGTAAACATTTGATTTGTTTAAGAGCAGGGAAGTCAATGCACAGCAAGTGTCACCTCAATGAGCTACAGAGGCTAACAGCGGCTAACAGCGGCTAACAGAGGCTAACAGCTAACTCGCACATCAACACTAAAAACATGATTTGAGCGCGGATTTTCGGGACTTTTTTCGTTGTTTTTTGGACGTACCTGCATGCGTGAGTGAGCACCGTGAGGGACATGGTTCACTTTCACCTGTTTCACGTGTCCACTGTCCACTCCGGGCTGATTTTTTGTGTGTGTGTGTGTGTTTTTAGAGTTTACTTCCGGGATGAGGCCACGACGCGCTCTGATTGGTCCATTCGTAATTCAGTGTTCAGTGGCCAAACCTTTATTGTTGTTGTCTTTTACGGATGGTATAATAGTGTAATAAATAAATATAGTAATAAACTAAACTGAAGGCACGATGCTGCAGGTGGAGAAAGAAAATAAAATCAGATTAATGTAGAATAATGTTGTTTTTTTATGTATTTTATTATTATTATTAATATTATTATTATTATTATTATTATTATTATTATTATTATTATTATTATTATTATTATTATTATTATTATCATCATTATTGGACGTCTTAGCATTTTGGCAAACTAGATCTGACTGAAAATTGAGTTAAACTTTAATAACTCAGGCTTAGAATTAGACAAACAAATCCTTCTGTATGATCAAACTCTTGTTAAAGGTGCAACGTGTAACTTTCGACGAAGCATTCAGCACCTGCCTGTTTCCGTGGAGATGTTAATATTTGAAACGCATCTATTTTCAATTCATAAATTTAAAAAAAAGTTCCAGAAAAGTTACACGGTGCCCTATAAACTGACATTTATTTTTATTTTTAGCGTTAAGTCGCGTTCTAATGTTGTTCCCTCCTCAAAAACAAACCTGGAGTTGCGTTTTGTTTCATTCACACGTTTGATTAATCCTACTTTATTAGCCAAAATGCTCCGTTCCACCTTGTGATGTCATGGTAATTTTCCTTTTACCTTTTTTTTTCAGTAGATTGACCTTTTTCTTATTTCTTTTATTGGCGATAGTGGATAGGGACCTGCGGGTGGAAAAGCGCTGTATAAACTACTACTATTTATCATTTATCATTTATCGCTAGTTGCTGTTTACGAGATTCTACATGTTAAACCTTTGTGACATTAAATATAGACATAACGTGTGTGTTTTTTTCCCCCACGTAACTTTACATAAACTAATAAACGACTCTCTGACCAGCGCCGACTCCAAAACGTAAAAAGATCACACATAAGCTGAAGTGTGTCCTCAAACTTACACAGGAAAACACACGCAGTTCAACATTCAGGTATTTATTAAGCAAATAGTAAAAACACGTGATGCATCAGAGAGCGCTGTTGGATTAAACTTGAGCTAAATGTGTGAAGTTCTCAGGTCCAGAGCCTTCAGTCTGAATCACTGCTGCAAGAGCTGCTGGAAGACTGCAACGAAACAACAGGGAAACGTGTCAACATGTTTCATTTTAGACGCCGTCCCTCTGCGTCCAAAAGTCCCAATTTGTGCTGAATTTTGAGACGGTTCTGCGTCTTCTTCCTGGTATTTAATTCTATCCAGACTCTCATGTGGAACACGTTGGTCTGCAGAAGTTTTAAATGTGCAATATGAACAAACGCAGAGGTGGGTAGTACTCAGATACATTTACTTTAATAACGTTTTAAAGTATGCCGTATGCTGCTAGAAAGTACATTTTCTAGGAGCATACTTTTACTCCTAATTGAGTAATCTAACAGTACTCTTAGCTGAGTAAAAGTTGTGATTACTCTTCCCACTATGAGTAAATCTACAAGTGACAAAAGCTTTACGTCGACAAAATGAAATCCTTCAGATGTGATTAGGTGTTTTTGCTGTTCATATCTTGATTTATTTGTAGTTTTAATTACAAAATAGTGAAATAAAAACCCCAGGATCGTGTAGAGCGGGTTAATACGAACGGTTAAGATCAAAATGACGAGTCTGACAGCAGCAGGTACAGAGAGAGGACACAGTTTAAAAATAAATAAATAAACAAAAAAAAAAAAAAAATAATAATATAATAATAATAAAAAAATCCTTAAAATAACAACAAAAAAACGTATAAAATAAATAAACTAAAAATAAGAAAAATAACTAAAAAACAAAAAAAAAATTTAAAAAAACGACTTAAAATAACAAAAGTAAATAAATAAAAATAAACTCCAAATAACAAAAAAAAAAACTTGAAAAAAAAAAATCAAAATAACTATAAAAATAAAGAAAATAAACTAAAAAAAACAACAACCTCAAAATAAAAAAATAATTAGTAATAATTATTTTTAATAAAAAAAAATAAAAAATAAAAAACTTAAAAAAATAAACTCAAAATATCTAAAAAAATAAAAAAATAAAAATTGAAGGATCATGGATCATGTAGAGGGTTAATATGAACATTTAAGGCCAAAATGACGAGTCTGAAGCAGCAGAGACAGAGAGAGGGACAATGGTTTTTCAATAAAAAGTGTATTGGAGCCAGAGCTGTATCGTGCCCCTGTTCACTTCCTGTCTGGATGCGGCGGTGGCGGCTAACAGCTCTGTCCAGACTGTGATTGTCATCGTGACTCACCCCGTGTCCGGTCTTCCCTTTCTTGTGGCACTGCCCGTGTTTGTGCCCGTGCTTGTGCTTGTGCTTCTTCTTATGCCCGTGTCCGTGCCCGTGTCCGTGCCCGTGCGGTGGGCAGCCTCCGGGACCCCCAGGGTACCCATGCCCTCCAGGGGGGTAACCGTGCCCTCCGGCGGGGTAACCGTGCCCTCCGGCGGGGTAACCGGGCCCTCCGGCGGGGTAACCGGGCCCTCCTGCGGGGTACCCGGGCTGGCCTGGGTGTGGTCCGTGGGGGTTCGGAGGGTGTTGTCCTGGAGGGTACTGAGGAGGGTACCCGCCTGGGCCCTGAGGAGGGTACCCCCCGGGATAACCTGGGTACTGGTTCCCTGTGGGCACAGAGGAGATCAGACATGTCAGGTCCAGCAAATATTCAAACACAGTACAATCAGAATCTTACACAAATAAATAGACCTTTTTTTTTTAAACTTTAGCAACAGAACCAATCACACTCATTTTACCAACTTTTGTGTCAGATGCCCTTCCTGCTGCACCCATCCACTGTGACTGGGGTGACAAAAGGAGACGCGACGTGAACGTATCGACGGCAGTGTGTATTTCCTTGACTAAAACTAAAGAAAATGTCACCATAAAGACTAAAACTGTGACTGAAGGTCGATACTAATAATGAACAAATAAGAGACTAATAATAGATCAAAATGACACTTTTCAATCCCAGAGAACAAACTCTCTGTCCAAGAACACATCAGTACAAGTCCCATCAAGAGGAAACATTCATCAACAATAAAAAAATTTAAAAAACATCCGGTAATGTTGACGTACCTGTAAAATAAAATAATATCTTTGTTGTTCACTTGGACTCTTGTAGCTTTTAGTCGTGCTCTAAAACTGTTTCCTCCTCAAAAACAGACCTGGAGTTGTGTTTTGTTTCATTCACATGTTTGAGTCACACTTTATTATTAGTCTGTAACATCTCCAAAGATCAAAACGCTCTGTTCCACCTTGTGATGTCATCAGGTGGTAGTTTTCAAGTTAACTCCTCCTCCTTTTTACCTTTAGTTCAGTCGAGATAAGCGGCAACTCCAGGACTGAAATGATCCAAATGATTCTAGAAATGAAGGTGTGTGGAGTTTAAAAACACAGTGGAGCACTTCCTGTATCGCCACACGATGACATCACAAGGTGGAACAGAGTGTTTTCAGTTTGAGAGAAGAATCTGCAGGTTTGTGTGTTAAACATGTGAGAATGAAACAAACAAAAAACACAACTCCAGGTCTGTTTTTGAGGTGGAAACAGCTTGACTAAAAGCTTCAAGAGTCAGTTTTGTGTGATACTGGACCTTTAATTAAATTTTGACTAAAACTAAAATGTTTTAGTCCAAATACTAAGATAAAACTACAGTAAAATCCCTTGTAAAAAATGACCTCTGACTGACAGGAACCATCCCTTCGCTGTTGTTCTCTGCGGTACACACCTAAAGTAAGCCAAACGTTAATTTTTAACTTTGGAGTTTTCAGTTCGGCCGATCCTCGATAAGGCGCCGCACCTTTATCGTTATCCCCGCCCGAAAAGAAAACGTCAGGCACATTTTGTTGTAACTCTAACTCCGAGCCTGGCAAATCCAGACTGATCTCTCTGTATTTTTCACACAGATTGACCTCAGTGTGTTCTCCACGTCCTCCGCCGCGTCTCAAACCCGGTCAAACGTGATCGTCCAATCACATCTGTTTATTTCCGTGACACGTGTGAAATGAAGGAGCTCATTGGTCGCCTGTGATTTACAAATAAAATCCCATTTCTCTCACCTCAGATGAACAGTTTAGGCTTCGTTTATAGATTCTGCAGAAATCTCCCATGTTTTTCAGCTCCCGTGATATTTTTTCCTTTATTTATTTATTTTTTCCTTTTTTTTTCCCTTTATTTTTTTATCTTTTTGTCTCCGATTGGCTAATCCACCTGTCAATCACGCCCACCTGAAACCAGACTCACATCTTCATAAAGTGTTGAAGAAGTGTGTGTTCTGGATCAACTCTACAAGTAAAATTTAAGTCTTAAATAAAGTGAAATAACCACAAAACCAAGCGCGGGGCAGAATTTCTCGATAAATAAAGTCATGTTCTATTTAACGAAGAAAAACAAACAAAAAAATCGGTCAAAAACGCATTTATCTGTTTTCTTTTTTCAAATTTCTGAAGTATTCTGCCGCTGGATTTCCCGTGTCAATCTATAATCGGCGGAAAAAAACTTGTAGACTTACCTTGGTTCGGGTACATTTCAGTCACGCCGGATTCTGAAAGTATAAAAAATAAAATTGTAAAAATGTATTATCTTTGTTTTTCAGCCAGATATTTTCAAAAGAGTTCAGACTTACTGCTCGTTTGGTCAAATCCAGTGGACGGCAGCTCTCCAGCTCCTTTTATACCACACCGCCTGCGTCGCCATAGAAACGTCCCGTGTTGGTTTGGGGGCGGGGCTCTCCCATGATGCTTTGGGGCGGGTCTGTGCTCCTCGTGGAAGAATGCTGTGTTTGGGTGTGGGTTTAACAAACAGTCGTATAGATTTACAGATAAGGACTCACACCTTAGACCTATTTAACCTTATTCTTGGTCAAACTGACTCATTACTCATTTAAAAATAAGCAAAATTCACTTTAAATATGAGTCATTATTTTATTAAAGCCACAGTATGTCACTTTTTGGCCAGTTTAGTCAAATAAAAGCTTGTTTTTTTTTCATTTCGGTTGTGTTTATTGCGCTGAAAAAGTGTATAAAAACATGCAGTGACTGTGAGGCGGCTTGCATCTCCACAAACTTGACTTCTGCTTTCTCTCCTGCTTGTTTCCATGGAAATGTGGTTCCTTTGGCTGTAATTTTCCACAGTTTAATCACATCTATCTCCATGAAGAAAGTATGGTTTAACTTTCTGTGTCTATGGAGTCATGCCTCCAGAGAGTTATGTAGTGTAGCTTAGTCCTGTTTTAATCCCTGATTTAGTCCCGTTTTAAGACCTGGTTTAGTCCCATTTTAGTCCCGGTTTAGTCCCTGATTTAGTCCCAGTTTAGTCCCGTTTTAAGACCTGGTTTAGTCCCAGTTTAAAGTCCTGGTTGAGGTCTAGTTTTGTCCCAGTTTAGTCCCGGTTTTAGTCCCGGTTTAGTCCCAGTTTAGTCCCGGTTTAGTCCCTGATTTAGTCCCAGTTTAGTCCCGTTTTAAGACCTGGTTTAGTCCCAGTTTAAAGTCCTGGTTGAGGTCTAGTTTTGTCCCAGTTTAGTCCCGGTTTTAGTCCCGGTTTAGTCCCAGTTTAGTCCCAGTTTAAAGTCCTGGTTGAGGTCTAGTTTTGTCCCAGTTTAGTCCCGGTTTAGTCCCGGTTTAGTCCCAGTTTAGTCCTGGTTTAAAGTCCCGGTTGACCGCCTGCGCGCCGCCTTTTCATTGTGTTACTTTTCTATCACTTTGCCCGTGGGCTTCATAGAACCACAGTCACACACATAACTCTCATTGTATTGGTGGCATCTGCAGCGTTGAACCTTGGACCTAATACGACTCTGGGGTTATTGATTTTTTTTTCCATTAGAGTGACCTAAATAATGTTTGTGTGTGAGCTCCTTAAGATCAAACCCTAGGACTAAATAAGTTTCATATAAACATGAGTCAAAGTGATGGTAAAAATGTCATCAAACATGGCCGACTTCCTGTTTGATTTGGATGACATGAATGATGTTGTGTTTTGGTTCATGTTTAGTGTTTGTTTGTTTTTTCATTGCCTGATTTGAGCCACATTCGCTTTGGGCAGATGTCCTTAGAGCAGAAAATGTAAAAACTAGAGCATGGGTCTGATTTCCCCCAGTCCTATTGGCGCCATAGCACTGAGCATTAAATGTGAATTATGAATTAAATCTGAGTCAAGCACAAACTATTTTTAAACTCTGTCATCTGTTCATTAGTCACATCCAGGTGGAGGTCACACATTAGTGATTCAAATGTGAGAATCAGTAAAACAGGACATTACGGTGTTTTTCAGCAGCGTGCTACGGGAAGAAACTGAAATCTTTTGAAAATCTCTGACTCTACATGTGGCACGTCAAACCTGAGCTCATTTGGACCAAAAACCTAGAACTAGATGTTTCATAAACACACTGCAGATGAATTCTTGATCCAATATGGCCGACTTCCTGTTCTACATAGGACAGAGCTTCAGTTGACTTTTATGCTCTCATGGAGCTCGATCACGGCCAAAATGAGCTTGTCTCCCCTCCCATAGGCGGCGCTGTTGAGTCAGTGGTCATCAGATTATTATTATTAAAGGACAAAACATCAAAAGCAACATTATATCTGTAATAGTCACTTTAGACTCACAGAGAGAAGACGACACACAACTTTTACTCAATAAATACTTCAATAAAAACATTACTAAAGTAGAAGTAAAAGTATGTTGCTAGAAAAGTAGCGTTTCTTTAAAAAGTTTGTGGAGTAAATATAAGTGAGTACTAACACCTCTGTGTAATGGGTGCTATTGGACTTTCTCACATGTCGTAAAGTGCAGTTTTATTTGGAGCTGTGTGTGAGGTGTGTCGGCTCAAAGTCTGAACCTGCTCTCAGTGAGGCCGATAAGAACTGGGCCAGAACCAGGTCACATCAACAGGAAAAATCAGAATGAGTCATTAATAATGATAATTATGATAAGACGCAGCCAAAGGAGACGCCCGGAAACACGCACGGAGCTCAAACACTGAAGCTGAAGGCGCTCTACACGATTAAAAACATATAAAACAGAACGCTTTGCAGTTTCCTTATACAATATATGTGTACAGAGCCACAGACTGTGTAAAGAAGAGACTGAGTCTGACGTCACCACAGCTTCAGCTCAAATGAAGCTCATCCAGGCCAGAGCAGGGAGAGCAAACTGAGCGGGCGCTTGGTAACGCTGTCAATCAAACCTGTTGCTAACGCTAACGGGAGCGACCTCGGGGAAAGAAGGACCTGATTTGTCCGTTATTAATGTTCAGATCTTGATTTACAGACACAAAAGTGAAATAAAAACCCCAGGATCATGTAGAGGGTTAATACGAACATTTAAGACCAAAATGACGAGTCTGACAGTCGTTTTTCAATAGAAAGTGCTCACTTCCTGTTTGGAACACAGCAGTTATGTCCTTTTATGAATACAGTCCATGGTCAAGACACATTTTGGTCAAATACATCGGGAGAAAATTGGTACAGGGCCTTTAACTTTCTTCTGGTACAGTTAGACGTCTGGTTCCACTGACTAATCCATGTCATGTGTTATTGCTCAACGATCCATTTAAACAACACAAATGATTGGTCTTCTGACATTTTAATGACATTTATGCAATATGGAACGTGTTACAAAATAAAAGTACACATTTCCTGTTTTGTAATGTTGTACTGCAAAAATGGACTTTTCAGAGCTTTTAATAGCAGCAAAAGACAAAGTTTAAATCTGCCAAATGGACAAAATCGTTGCAGGAGCGAAGACGTTTGGCTGATCGTCCAAGCCGCTGCTGCTTCTTCTTCAGGTCTGGTCAGATTACTGCTGGACACCACCTTATATCTGTCTGAAGGAGGCGCTAACGACACCGAAACTGTAAACAGCAGTCTCCAGTTTCAGCTTAAACTACTTTATTCAGCCTTTAACGATCCTGCCATTGTTCTCTTTGTTTTGGGTCGCTGTCAAAGTCAAGAGGCAGCTAAAGCCATCTCCCTTTGGAACGTACCGAAACGTATCGATGCATTTCTAATTAGCCGCGTGAACCCAACCCATTAGATCACAACGGGGATTCCTTCAGCCGGTTTTCCGTCTCGCTCGTCCGTTTCCAGTTCTTTACAGACACGAGCCAAAACTCCTTTAAAAACCTCAAACCTGTGATTCAGATCTTTCCGCGTGTGAATTTTAAACTTTGTCCCCATCGCTCCATCTTCCGAACGAATCCCGAAGAAAACCCGTCCGATTCTGGAGTGGACCAGCGCCATCGCACACAGAACGCACGGCTCCTTCGTCACGTACAGGTCGTATCCCGTGCAAATATACGGTTGAGGTGTTTTGTTTTCCAAATCTGGGGAATTGAACTTGCAGCCTGGGTATTTCTCGTAAGTATAGCAACCGCCGCCTTGACTTTTTGCCACCAAGTCGATACAAACCATTACGGCGTGTTGAAGCGGGTGATCTTTGCTGCAGTCGTGACCCACGGCGATGACTTTATCTGAACTCGGGTCGACGACAACCGCTCCGACAGCGCTCATCCCGAGATCTTTCCCCGCTTTCGCAGAGTCGATCGCTAGCATCATATAATCTCGCATTTTGGCTTTTTGTTTGGCGTTGAAAAGTTCGCCTCTCAGGGCCGCGGTTACTTGCTTGACCTCGTGGAAACATGTCGGCCAATGCTCGCTCGCCTGCTCGAATTGTCGCCGAGTTAACGGAGGCGTACGCGGAATTTTGACGGCAAACGGTTCGCCGAGGCCTGCGTTGGAACAGTCGAAATGGCACGGCTCGTCGGCGTCGTTGACCGAACAAATTAAAATCTCCAAAGCGTGCGGGGAGTCCTTGTTTTTGCAGGGGCGGACCCGTTTCAGATGAGCGAGGCTGGTAAGCGGGTGCAGCGTGTTCAGTTGCTGGACCAGTTTTGAAGTTTGTTTTTTGTCCAGAATGGGGGCGGCGAAGGCATCGACGAGCTCAACGTCTTGGGAAAGTTCATCGGAGAGAACGGGGACAACCTCCCACGAGTCCACGTCGCAATCTGAGATCTTCAGACGCTTCCTCTCAGGCTCCATGGTCCCAACTCCACCTGGAACCAGAAGAGGTTAAAACAGAAACAGGTCAAGTGAGAAAACGAGAGACCGGACTAGTTTTGTCTGTTTAAAGTTTATAATTTTACTTCCTGGTTCGACACAGGCAACAGATTGAAAGCCGGAACTATATTTTTCAGGTCAGTGTTTACCGTGTGGACTTTTTCTTTCCACTACTACGAAATTTTTGGCAATTTTTTGACTCTACGATCAGATTTAAGCCGTAAAATTTGACTTAATAACGTCTATAACTTATTACAGACACAAACTAACGACTAAAGTGTTTCATTCTGCTGTTTATTTATAGCAGCTCATGAGTTTTAACAATACTGTAGATTTATAATAGTTTTTGTGGTTTAAATCTGCTCTTGGGTTTTTGTGTCAGTGACATAAATTAGTTTGAATATTATCGTTTACTCCATCGATATATCGCTCTTTAAAGTGTGTTTTTGGGGTCAGGCCCAGTTAACAAAGGCCAAAACTACAAAACTGTCTGAATTATAGTTAAGATCAGATCAATACCAAGATGACACGCCTTTATTTTGTTAGAAGTATTTTAAATATTGTGTGTAAATATGGCGTGCGTTTTGGAGCGACTCTTGAGCGTTGATGACGGATTCTGTTTTACAACTTTAGTATTTTTAACTGATGTAAAACTCTGACAAATATTTAGCACAGACGCTCTCCCACCAAACAAAGTCAAATAGAAAGTTAAAACCACACTTGGGAACATTCTCCACAGAGGAGTTTTAAGTCTTACTGTGGAAGATTAAAGCCAAAGGAACAACAAGCAGGTGTAGACTGTCCTCCTGGCTAAAGAGGAGTCAGGTCTGTGGAGATGTGAGCTCCCTCACAGTAAAGACACAGTGTGATATAAAAGACACCCTTAAAAAACAAGCTTTTATCTTAGTCTGTTTTGGGCTAAAAAGTTACATACTGTGGCTTTACTGAGGCTTTTAAAAAACAGAATTGTGCTTAACCTCCTGAGACTCGAGCTCTTTCATGGCTTTATTACTTTCTCTTTGTTATCTGGGCTGATTGGGACCAGATGAGTGTAAAAACAAAGAATTATCTCTTTACATTATGCACTTTCTGAGGAAAATGATGTAAATCAAATGTCCTCATATGTGACATTTTAATCATTTTGATAAAACGTTTGAATAATGATTTACAAAAACTATTTATTAAGACCCTGAAAACAGCAACATTTGTCCTGAGTAAAAACAAAATGAGAAACAACAATTGTGTCTCTTGGAACAAAGTGTCTCGTGTGAAGAGCTGCAGACAGGAGCAGGAAGAAAAAATAAATAAATAAAAATAAAATATTCTAAACATTCTAAACTGTTAAAAAATGAATTGTATAATATATTTGCATTGTTGTTGTTCTTGTTGATGTTATTCTTCTTCTAAAAATTTGCATTGTGGCCTAGACGACCCAAAATGTGTTGTCCACATATGAGGACGCCAGGTCTCAGGAGGTTAAAGAACGACACAAAAAAGACACACAAAACATTTGAACATTTGCCTGAATATAACTGGAATGTGATGATGTAAAACCAAAGGATGTGTTTAATGTCTCTGTTCATTTGAATAAACCAGGTCATGTGGTCAAGACGCAGTAAAGTCCATCGACGCTGCAGTAACGTCAGCAACAAACTTACTGTCCCTTCTCACTATTGAGACTTTGCAGCCGATAGCATCAACATTTCCTGCGGATGTGATGCTAACTGGAGGCACTGCTCCGTCTGAAGCTCTGTTAATCAAGTTAAACTTTAATCTGAGCTTTGTTTTAACACAATCTGACCATAAAAAGCTGATTTATCTGAACTACAACAGGTGAGCTGATCTGTGCTGTTAAACAAGTCCCTCTCAAATAATATTAGTCTCAAGCTAGCATTAGCATTAGCATCAGCCAACAGTTTTTCAGTTAGTCGCTCTCACCTTTTTGTGCTCTTTGAATCTATTTTGCATGTTCTTTTCTTGAGTTTTCAGTCTAAAAACTTATCGGGCTGCGCCGTTTGCTAATGCGCGTGTCGTATTACCATGGTAACCGCTGAGCATTTTGCCATACAAGCACACGCAGAACCTCCCCTCCACCTCAACGTATCAACGGTCACACAAAGTTTCACTAGACACCTTCACTTTTTCTAACCTTCACTTTCGTCCCAGCACGAGCTTGTTCTTGATGATTTTTGGCACATGTCTGATCGTCAGTGACACTCTGGTCCCTCGGCTCACGATCTCTCCAGTTTTTGCCCCGGCTTCGGTCAAATTCACCACTTTCTCAGTCAACACATCCTCTTTGCATCCCTGTATCCCGTGTAGCAGCGATCTGTACATGTCCTCTTGCAAAATCAACAAACTTCTCTGCTTAACCAGTAAAGAAAACAGGTAGCGGTTTTCTTCTGTCTGTGGTAGCTGCCCCTCCTGTGAACTACCGCTCAAGGGCTTGTAAAAGTCTAGTAAAGTATGCGATCCCAGGCTTATTGTCGTCACAGTTGGATGGTAAAGCGGTCCGTCTTCATGAGGCATAATTCCTTCTCCTGGTTTATATTCGTTTAGCAAAATATGGTTCGCCGTTTTGCCGCTAAACGCACCGAGACGTGAGATTTTTCCGCAGTAAGTTTGAAGCCATTCCGGGATCTTCTCAGCGATCATTCCTTTTGGGTGCGGAAGTCCTCCCCAGTTTTGAAGACGCCTGCCCGAAAGCTGTGTCCATTTTGTTTTGGGGGATTTGTAAACATGCTGAAGCAGGTACGATTCCTCCTCCTCCGTTATGAAATCGGGGATGTAATAGACCACCGGGGGAGCGGAGGTTACGATAAACTTCTTCAGATCTTCAGAAATACAAGATGGCGCCTCGTCCATAGCTTTGCTGGGAAGATAAAATGCCAAATGAGTTCCTTGTCGGCACCGCCAGCTGAGAAATGGACCGAGGTACGATCTAGCAAATTAATAGTAAATAATGAATTAGGATTGTCATGATAATTACTATATCCACTTACCCTTTAGATGGAAATTATGATACTTTTATTGTACTAGTATGAAATAATTGGTTATTTCTCTGTCCTATGATTAGATTGAGCTGAAGAGACATTTTGGGGGATAATTCTGCGTTACCATGACAGGCCTAGAATTAATCTGTGTGTTAAAAAACATATGTACAGAAGCAATTAAACCACGTACTTTCATACAGCCATGAAAACAGCATTTCAAGAGGGGGTATTCTACTTCTACGGGGTATTAAAGATGGGGTTTTTACTTCTATGGAGTATTAAAGAGAGGGTATTTTACTATGGGGTATTAACTGTAACATACTTATATCTCCATGTTTCCTTTTACTGTTTTGAAAATGCTATATTCACCCAAATCAACATATTATCATGTTTTATAAGTTTCGTTTTTGACGCTCCGAGTCTCTCCTCCCTTTGCTCTCTGCTCTAAGTCACTCCCGTTTCAGAGCACTATGACAACACAACATCCCACTAATGAAACTACTGCACATCACATCAGGTTTGTGAAGTCGTAGTGTACAGTTTTATATCACGTTTTTGTATATTTATGGAACATTATCGCGTGGGACATGGGTGACGTGAAGGTGAGCGTAAAGAGGGTTCAAATAGGACCTCGGAGAGATCACTAGATTACTGAAACATACGTGGATGACATCTAAAACGTCTTCAGACATGTTTTTGATGAGGGAACAACATTATAATTCGGTAGAAAGAGAGAATTTTTGGCATGAAACCCCCTCTTTAAAATATATATGTGTTTTTTTTAATATTGTGTTTCATAGTAATAATCAAATATGTATGAGTATGAGTACACAGACTTATAATCACAAACAAGTACTTTTAAAACATGTCAAATCTGTCTCAATGAAATATGTTACGTTTTCAACACCAATGCAGGACGAAATTATACCCAAGAAGGTGCCGAATTTGTTACATTACTTTATTTATCTCAGGACAGCGTTGAATTTCCACATTTGAACGCATTTCGGGCTAAAGTTTGCTAGCTTTTGCAAACTAACACGCCAAACAAACACGTTTAGAGAAGTATACATCCATTTAAAACATAAACATGACATAAACAAAGAAGAAATAATGTATAAAGTACGAATACTCATTTACCTATTGTTCTTTCGACGTTTTTTTTAATCATAAAACCAAAACAGAGCAAATCTTCCCACACTCCACGCTCAGAGCCTGTTCTGCTTCCGCTTTGGTGCAACGGTGTAAAATGTCCGTCTATAAGTGTAACTTTTTTAACCCCTCAAAGCAACAAAAGAGAAAGAAAAAAAATCCTCATTCTCATTTATAAAATACGTACATTTTAACAAGATAAATATTCAAGGAACATAAAGTTTACAATAAAGTGTATGAGCGCTAGCAGAACCAATGCGAATATTATGCGCAACTCGGGTTTATTTTTATGTGACACCGAAGGACAAAGCATGGATACATTTATTTCAGCTGTTTTTTGACACTTTACGCAGAAAAACACATGTTAAACACGCATTAATATATTTATTTTAAAATTAGATGTATGTAAGGTTATAGAAAAGTGTTTTTGTTTGTGATTATAGTGTGAAATATTAGTTTAAAGCGTGCACTAACCTTGAGGAGCTCAGCAGAGGTTCAGTCATGTTTAGCTCAGCCTTTCCCCGGCTCGGAGTGCTCGGGCGCGGCTGTTTGCGCAGACAGAGCCGGGCCAAAGCCTCGTCTCTGGTGCTGGGGATCGAGACGAGCTGCGATGACACCGGGGCTGCGGTGATGGATCTGAACGGGACAGTCCTCGGGGAGTCGCTGCATTCACAGAAGGAAGTTCATCTCAGGTAAGATTCATGATGGTTTTAAGACTGGGAAAAAAAATGGTTTAATGTGGGTAGGAGCCTGGTGCCACAGTAAGACAAGGCAAGTTTATGTGTACAATTCATGCACAGAGTAATTCAAAGTGCTTTACAGAATAAGAAAGACATTAAAAGACATTAAAATCACAATACAACAAATCAACATGTACATTTTTTTTTACAAAATTAATATTAAAAGAGAAAAGTGCACAATAAAACCCTTTCAGTCGTCTGCACAGATAAACAGAACCGTTTGAGTCTGGATTTAAACATTGTCAAAGTCGAGTCTGTCTCACATCTTCAGGAAGAAAGTTCCAGGTTTAAACTGAAGAAAACTCAAACACTGATTCAACAGGTTCAGTCCTGGTTCAGTCCTGGTTCAGTCCTGGTTTAGTCCTGGTTTAGTCCCGGTATAGACCTCATTTAGTCCTGGTTTAGTCCCGGTTTAGTCCTGGTTTTGTTACGTTTTAATAATAATAATAATACTACATTTTATTTATATAGCGCTTTTCAAGACACTCAAAGTCGCTTCACAATACATACAAGAATAAAAGTCCTGTTTTAGTCCTGGTTTAGTCCTGGCTTAGTTACGTTTTAGTCCCGGTTCAGTCTTGGTTTAGTCCTGGTTTAGTCTTGGTTTAGTCCCAGTTTAGGCAAGGCAAGTTTATTTCTACAGCACAATTCATACACAAGGTAATTCAAAGTGCTTTACAGAATAAGAACGACATTAAAATCACACAAATCAAAACATAAATAATCACAAATAATCATCATAAAATTTAGAGTGCAGAATAAAACCCTTTCAGTCGTCTGCACAGATAAACAGAACAGTTTGAGTCTGGATTTAAACATTGTCAAAGTCGAGTCTGTCTCACATTTTCAGAAGAATGTTCCAGGTTTCAGTTACATAAAACTTAAACGCTGATCCCTCATGTTTAGTCCTGACTCTGGGACCAGCAGGAGGCCGGACCCTGAAGTCCTCAGAGTGTGAGATGGTTCATGTGGCTCTAATATGTCGAAGATGTAATATAATGTATAAAGATGTGCACATTCCACTCACAGAGATCAGGAGTCAAACCCCCAGCCTCAGGATAAGGGGCAGGATAAATACTCAACCGCAGTACATTTTGTTGTATATTTTCAGAACGGGAGGTATCATTCCCACCGTGGCCCAGCGGTTGCACCGGGAGCACATTGAGCGCGTTGTAAACGAAGCTTTGGCTCTCGGCGGCGTCTCTCCTCACCAGCTCTCAGCCGTAGCCACCACAGTCAAACCCGGACTGGCCCTGAGTCTGGGGATCGGACTGGAGTTTAGTCTGAAGTTCGTGAAGCTGCACAGGAAACCGTTCATCCCCATTCACCACATGGAAGCCCACGCACTGACCGTGAGGCTGAAGGAGCAGGTGACACGGCAAAATCAGACGCTAATCGATACTGAAACTAGTATCGAAACTAGACACTCGATACACAACAATTCACAGGACAGAAATGAACCTTTCCTGAACATGTTTAGAATGATGTCTCTCAAGTATAAGACACATGGACACAAGTATAAGACACATGGACACAAGTATAAGACACATGGACACAAGTATAAGACACATGGACACAAGTATAAGACACATGGACACAAGTATAAGACACAAGTATAAGACACAAGTATAAGACACATAGACACAAGTATAAGACACATGGACACAAGTATAAGACACATGGACACAAGTATAAGACACATGGACACAAGTATAAGACACAAGTATAAGACACAAGTATAAGACACAAGTATAAGACACAAGTATAAGACACAAGTATAAGACACATGGACACAAGTATAAGACGCATGGACACAAGTATAAGACACATGGACACAAGTATAAGACACATGGACACAAGTATAAGACACAAGTATAAGACACATGGACACAAGTATAAGACACATGGACACAAGTATAAGACACAAGTATAAGACACAAGTATAAGACACATGGACACAAGTATAAGACACATGGACACAAGTATAAGACACATGGACACAAGTATAAGACACAAGTATAAGACACATGGACACAAGTATAAGACACATGGACACAAGTATAAGACACATGGACACAAGTATAAGACACATGGACACAAGTATAAGACACATGGACACAAGTATAAGACACATGGACACAAGTATAAGACACAAGTATAAGACACATGAACACAAGTATAAGACACAAGTATAAGACACATGGACACAAGTATAAGACACATGGACACAAGTATAAGACACATGGACACAAGTATAAGACACAAGTATAAGACACATGGACACAAGTATAAGACACAAGTATAAGACACAAGTATAAGACACAAGTATAAGACACAAGTATAAGACACAAGTATAAGACACAAGTATAAGACACATGAACACAAGTATAAGACACAAGTATAAGACACATGGACACAAGTATAAGACACATGGACACAAGTATAAGACACAAGTATAAGACACATGGACACAAGTATAAGACACATGGACACAAGTATAAGACACAAGTATAAGACACAAGTATAAGACACAAGTATAAGACACAGTTTACACCATGGACGACTCTGAACCCACTGCACACTGAGGATTACACACATATAAAGACACTTGGGAATAGAAAACAAAGTTTTACCATTTAATGTTGGAAATCACATTCTATTGTATAAAGACAGAGTGTTTTTGTCATCACTGTGGTATCGGAATCGGTATCGAGTATAAAGTCTATTCCTTAGTATCGAAATCAGGTTTGAAATTTTAGTGTCACGACAACACAAGCAGATAATAATACTACAACCACTACTATTACTACTACTACTAATATTAAAATACAATATAAATGACAGTGTGCTGTTTGAATAGGTGGAGTTTCCGTTCCTGGTTTTGTTGATTTCGGGGGGTCACGCTCTCGTCGCCGTGGCCAGAGGAGTGGACGATTTTCTGCTGCTCGGACACTCGTTGGATGAAGCTCCTGGAGATGCGTTGGATAAGGTGAGAGGTTAAAGTAGGTGCGTTATCTGCACTACTAGTCCTTTTAGTTTCATCTTTATTTTCAGGATTATTTTTTACATTGTAGATTCTCACTGAAGTCATCAGAACCTCTGGATGACGCAAATGGAAACACAGCAAAACAGAAACATGTTTTAGATTTTTAAAAATGGCTTTTACCCTTTGCTTTCATCACTGCTGTGGCATTTCTTTGACCCTTGACCCCACAGCTGTCAATTAAATAAAATAAATTATACAGGCGCTACGAGAATAAGGTCGTAGCATTTCGACATTAAAGACGTCATTTTACAAGAATAAAGTCAAAGCCTGAAAAAGTCGTAATTTTAGGAGAATAAAGTCGTAATTTTAGGAGAATAAAGTCGTATTTTTGTGAGAATAAAGTCGTATTTTTGTGAGAATAAAGTCGTATTTTTGTGAGAATAAAGTCGTATTTTTGTGAGAATAAAGTCGTATTTTTATGAGAGTATAGTCTGCTGTGTGTGAATGAGTGGCCTGTGTGTTATGAAGAATTTGGAGCATTTTGTTCAGATAAATATCAGATAATTTCTTCCAAATCTGTCTGGTTCTTCCGACTAAACAAACTCAGATGTTTGCAGTGTCCCTTCAAAGTAATCAATCAATCAATCAAAGTACTTATACTGATGACAGTGCGGTGATGGTGGGATAAAACACACAGTATTTCATCGTGCGTAAACCCCAGGTGAAAATGAATCTGAACAAAATGCTCCAAATTCTCCATAAAACATAACACACAGGCCACTCATTCACACACAGCAGACTATACTCTCATAAAAATACAACTTTATTCTCATAAAAATACGACTTTATTCTCATAAAAATACGACTTTATTCTCTTAAAAATACGACTTTATTCTCATAAAAATACGACTTTATTCTCATAAAAATACGACTTTATTCTCTTAAAAATACGACTTTATTCTCATAAAAATACAACTTTATTCTCATAAAAATACAATTTTATTCTCATAAAAATACGACTTTATTCTCATAAAAATACGACTTTATTCTCATAAAAATACAACTTTATTCTCATAAAAATATGACTTTATTCTCATAAAAATACAACTTTATTCTCATAAAAATACAACTTTATTCTCATAAAAATATGACTTTATTCTCATAAAAATACAACTTTATTCTCATAAAAATACAACTTTATTCTCATAAAAATACGACTTTATTCTCATAAAAATACAACTTTATTCTCATAAAAATACAACTTTATTCTCATAAAAATACAACTTTATTCTCATAAAAATACAACTTTATTCTCATAAAAATACAACTTTATTCTCATAAAAATATGACTTTATTCTCATAAAAATACAACTTTATTCTCATAAAAATACAACTTTATTCTCATAAAAATACGACTTTATTCTCATAAAAATACAACTTTATTCTCATAAAAATATGACTGTATTCTCCTAATTTTACGACTTTACTCTCATAAAATCCTGTCTTTAATGTCAAAATGCTATGACTTTATTCTGGTAGCGTCTGTATAATTTATTTTATTTAACTGACCCTCATGCTCCATCATGCTCTGTCATAAAAATGCAAAAAATAGTAAACATAAAGAAAAAAAACACTGAAAAACAAGGTGTGTCCAAACGTTTGAGTGTCGGCCAACCGCTCGTCTCCATGGAGATGTTATTGCTTTGTATGGAATGTTCCACGATAAAGAATTAAACTTATGATGCATTTTAGTCACAGGTGTTTTTATTGCTAGAAAAAAAGCGTCTTGGAAAGGAGAGGTGAGTTTATTTGTACAGCACAATTTGTACACGAGGTAATTCAAAGTGTTTTACAGAATAAGACGCAACAAAACGGCCAAAAGAATCGGAAAAACATGCATTCGTGCTGTGAGCGGGGCCGCCTCTCCACAGATCTGACCTGTAACCTAGCTCGGTAGCGTCACCTGCGCGTCTCCATATTATTTATTCAACTTTATGTATCTGATATTTATTAAAAACACAAGCGCAGACACGTGATCCAGAGCTTTTTTTAAAGTAAGAATACTGCAAATACATTGTTTTTGAATTATACTGTAATATTTACTGTCAGAGATATGTTTAATGTCACAGTGTGGGTCCAGAAAAGTGACATCGTTGCACTTTTAAACCAAGAATTTTATCTTTTATTAAAACAAATCAGTGTAAATAGAAGTCCAGAGGGTAAATGGTGAGTGGAAACAGCTGTAACATGGTTCAAAGCTCTGAAGAGTCCAGTTTGCAGATTGATTTAAGGAGCATCATTTCCTCCGTAAACAACAAAATGTCCCGTTTTAAGCTGCTTAGATCTGCACAAACATGTTCGGAAATGTCCCTGTGTGTGTCGGATGCCCTCCCCGCGTCTCCGTGAGGTCTAATTCTGCATAAAAACGTCTAATCCTGTAGTTTATCTGTACAAACATGCTCTGAAATGCGATTCTTCACTTTTCAGTCCATTTGTCACTTCTTCTGGACGTGTTTAAAATGTGAACTTTGAACTCAAACACAAATGGCAAATCTAATCTCCGTCTCAATGTCGGAGAAATCGTAGTTCTAGTTTTCCCACGTGGTCGGCCCATAATCCTTTAGATCAGACGTGTCAAAGTCATTTTCACCGAGGGCCACATCAACAAAATGGGCCAGATGTGACTGTGCGGGAGGATAAATGTCACTAAATGTAACGTAAAATAAATGAAACTACTTTTAAACTTGTTAAATAACCGTTTCTGTATTTATTACTTAATCAAGTTGCAAATATTACGTGTCTGTGTAACTCCGTGGAACTGTGTATTTCCTGACAAACTGACCTTTTTAAACGTGTGTATCTGGTCAGAACCTTCAGCTCTGCTTCAAAAACAGACTTTTTTAGCCTTTTAACCCTCTGATGCATGAATTACGAAAGCCTTGGTCAAAATTTTGTTTTATTTTTTTTCTGAAGTGTTTTTCTTCTTCTCAGGACATGAAAAAACATTGAACTGCCTGTAAATATGAATTAACTTGTGCTCTATTGTAAAAATACAAACACATCTTTCTTTTTATGCTTTAAAAAACATTTCAACATTTTTTGGGGGAAATTTCAACACTGTTTAGATGCAACGTTTAGGCCTGAATAAGAATAAGAATTTACTTGCAGTTACACCGACTGACCACTGAATTGATGTCAATGGAGTGTGGCAGCAGAGAGCACTCCAGAGGCTCCACCACATAAACCAATGCATTAAAGAGAAAGTTGTTTTAGTAGCTGTCCACTGCAGTGACCGCTGTGCACCAGAGGGTTAATTATTGGACAATTTGTTGTTTTTCTTGCAGACGAACTTTTTCACACTTAGCTCCGTGTTTGGTGTCAAAATGTGGACGTAGATTGGACCGACCGCGCCTCAAAACACAAAAAAACATACAGATTTTCACCTTAAAGCACAAACTTATATTCACCTTTAGCACTTTTCTTGAAACTTTCTTCCACGCCCACAATTTTCCTCTTCCTGAACAATTTGGGATGATTCTGAGTGTCACTTGTTGGGAAAATCTCATGAGTTTATTGTGGATGCAAACATTAAAGCAGCACAGACTTATTTTAAAATGACAGTCAAGACTTAATTGACCTTCTCACGGGCCACATAAAATGAGGTGGCGGGCCGTATTTGGTCCCCGGGCCTTGAGTTTGACACATGTGCTTCAGTGAGTGGCAGTAACTCCCCGTGTTGATCCGCAGGTGGCCCGACGCCTCTCCCTGCTGAAGCACCCGCTCTGCTCCTCTCTGAGCGGAGGGCAGGCTGTGGAGGTCCTGGCTCAGACCGGAGACCCGACCAGGTTTAAGTTCACCACTCCTATGGGACAGACTCTGGACTGTAACTTCTCCTTCGCTGGTCTCAGAAACCAGGTGTCTATGGCCGTCAAGAAGCGAGAGGAGGAGGAGGGTGAGGCTTACGGGTCAAAGGTCACGTACGACGCAAAACGGACGCTCGTGAGGTTTAAGTCGTGTTCTAACGCTGTTCCCTCCTCAAAAACACACCTGGAGTTGTGTTTTGTTTCATTCACACGTGTTTGAGTCACACTTTATTATTAGTCTGTAACATCTCCAAAGCTCAAAACGCTCTGTTCCACCTTGTGATGTCATCAAGTGGTAGTTTTCAAGTGAACTCCTCCTACTTTTTACCTTTAGTTCAGTAGAAGATCAGTCAATTCCAGGACTGAAATGATCCAAATGATTCTAGAAATGAAGGTGTGTGGAGTTTAAAAACACAGTGGAGCACTTCCTGTATCACCACACGATGACATCACAAGGTGGAACAGAGTGTTTTCAGTTTGAAAGAAGAAGAACTCAGGCTAAATCTGCAAAACACGGCCCTTTAAAGCCTCCCAGAGAATCGCTGCATTGTGACTTCTTGGCCACGTTGAACATTTCACACAATCAACACATGTTTAACACACAAACCTCACGCTCCAAACGCTCTCCGATGAGTTTTATTTAGTGAAATTAAGCTTTAAAGTGTCAGAAAAATGTCTTCCTTGTGTGTTTTGGATGGACTTTTCCGTTTCAACCTGTTGTTCACGTTGTACTTTGTCATGAAACGTCCAAAACGTCTCTGTGTTAAATATTATTGGACTCTGTAGAATGTTGTGATGTCATCTGAAACCCTCCAACCCGTCTTGCAGGTGTAGAGCGGGGGACCCTGTTGTCTTGTGTGAACGACCTCGCTGCCTCGGCTCAGCACACTGTCGCCGCCCATCTGGCCAAACGGACTCATCGCGCCGTTCTCTTCTGTAAACACAACCGTCTGCTGCCCGACGAGAACCCCACTTTGGTGAAGACATGACACTGTTCATGAAAGAGGGGGTATTTACTGCTGCGGGGTATTAAAGAGGGGGTATTTACTGCTGCGGGGTATTAAAGAGGAGGTATTTACTGCTGCGGGGTATTAAAGAGGAGGTATTTACTGCTGCGGGGTATTAAAGAGGGGGTATTTACTGCTGCGGGGTATTAAAGAGGAGGTATTTACTGCGGCGGGGTATTAAAGAGGGGGTATTTACTGCGGCGGGGTATTAAAGAGGGGGTATTTACTGCTGCGGGGTATTAAAGAGGAGGTATTTACTGCTGCGGGGTATTAAAGAGGGGGTATTTACTGCTGCGGGGTATTAAAGAGGGGGTATTTACTGCTGCGGGGTATTAAAGAGGAGGTATTTACTGCTGCGGGGTATTAAAGAGGAGGTATTTACTGCTGCGGGGTATTAAAGAGGGGGTATTTACTGCTGCGGGGTATTAAAGAGGAGGTATTTACTGCGGCGGGGTATTAAAGAGGGGGTATTTACTGCGGCGGGGTATTAAAGAGGGGGTATTTACTGCTGCGGGGTATTAAAGAGGAGGTATTTACTGCTGCGGGGTATTAAAGAGGGGGTATTTACTGCTGCGGGGTATTAAAGAGGGGGTATTTACTGCTGCGGGGTATTAAAGAGGGGGTATTTACTGCTGCGGGGTATTAAAGAGGGGGTATTTACTGCTGCGGGGTATTAAAGAGGGGGTATTTACTGCTGCGGGGTGTTAAAGAGGGGGTATTTACTTCTGCGGGGTAATAAAGAGGAGGTATTAAAGAGGGGGTATTTACTGCTGTGGGGTATTTCACTTCAGCTTTGCTCTCCGTGCTAAGCCCCTCCCCCTTCAGAGCTCTATCAAACACAATCAGCTGCATCGCACTAATGAAACTACTGCACATCACTTCAGGTTTGTGAAGTCGTAGTGCACAGTTTGTGTCATGTTTTTGTATATTTATGGAGGATTGTCGTGCGGAGCGTGGGTGATGTCGGCTTGTGGGCGGAGCCTCGTACAGGATCTTACAGCTGACTGTGAGGAGGGTTTGAACAGCGCCTGGGAGAGATCTCTAGACGACTCGTTTCTATCCGTGACTAGACTGGAGTCGTGTGAACGCGGCCGTTGTCCTTCTAAACTCTTGAGTCGTATTCGTGTGTATTTTTGTTCTTCCTCAGGTCTTGTCGGGGGGAGTGGCGAGTAACAAGTACATCAGAAAGGCCCTGAGTGTGATCACAGACAGAGAGGGGCTGAGGCTGCTCTGTCCACCCCCGAAACTCTGCACCGACAACGGGGTCATGATCGCCTGGTGAGCTGCGGCCGTCACACTCCGATACCGCACTTTTTTACACGTTTAAAGGAACTGGACGATTGTTTTCATTTCATAAACGTGACCCGTCTCTGTGTCGTAATGCAGGCGTATTGGACCAAGTGATGCAGGGAAAAGGTTTACAGTGTTTATTTACAGTTAGTGAATAACAGTACAGTAAAGAGGGGTGATCTGGCGGCGAGCAGGAGGTGAGGTGCGGGCCAGGATCCAGGGGCGGAATGTGGAGCGCGGCGGAGACGACGACGCGGGCGGCACCGGGGCGGGAAGCAGAGTGCGAGCCGGGGTCCGGGGTCGTGGAGCGCAGGGACGGAGACGAGACTGTACCAGGACTGGGGAGCAGGGTCGGAGCAGAGCCGGGAGCGAGGGAGCTGGGACGGACCAGAGAGCAGGATCTGAAGGGTAGCACAAAAAATCCAAATGAGCAGGGTAAAGAGAGAAAACATACAAAAAGGCAAGGACAAGCTAGATATTCACGTAGACGATCTGGCCCCGAGTGTCTGGTCCTGGCTCCTCTTATCCCGCAGCAGCTCCGGCTCAGGCAGGTGAGGGAGGGAAAGGAGCAGAACAGGAGGTAAAACATGGAACAGGAATCACACGGATCGTGACATTCTATGTTCAAATCAAACACAACTTTTACTCAGAACAGTTAAAACGCTGATTTATTCTTAATCACAAAAACTCTGGACATGACGGACAAGTTATTTTTGTTATAATTTGGTGGTTTGGTTCAATTATCCAATCAGAGAGCAGAGGGAGCGTCACATGACTCTCTCTGATCTGATTGGTCTCTGCCTCTTTCACATGAGGCCTGTCCATAAACTGAGACAGAGACACTGTGTCTCTGCAGGACACGGCTCTGGACACAGAGGTGGAGGGTAGAACCTTTTTTAAACAGTGTAGGCCACAAACAGTTTGTTGTAAATATTTAGTTGTTTATTTCTATATTTTCATCCAGGAATGGTGTGGAGAGATTCAGAGAGAAGAAGGGAATCCTGTCTCCAGATGTGGACGTCCTCTATGAACCAAAGTACTCCTCCTTTTTATTGATCTGATTTAAATTGAAATGAACAGATAAGTAGAGTTTTGAATTCCTGGCCAGTCTTTGTTAAATCTAAAGACACAGGATGATGGGAGGGCATCTGACACACACGGTTTGTCTCTCAGGGCCCCTCTGGGTGTGGACGTCACGGCTCAGGTGAGAGCGGCAGCCATTAAAGTTCCACCTGTGAAGATGAAGATCACATGACCTGAGTCTGTTTAAAGTCTTTGGACTGGAGTCTCTTCACAATAAACATGTTGGTTTTGTAAAAAGTTGTGTGTGGAGTTCTGTGGGTCGTGCTCAGGTACTTTTACTGTCATTCTGTGTACTTTTCAGAGTACTCTACTACCAGCATACTTCTACTCTTAAAGTACTGAAGTAACTGTACTCTTACTCAACATTCAGTATTTTATTGTTATTGTCACAGAACTGAGCCTCAACTTTGAACCTTTAGCTCCACTTTTTCACTCTTTCTCTTTTACTCTTCCTCTCTCCCTCTTCCTCTCTTTTTCTCTTCCTCTTTTCACTCTTTCTCTCTACCTCTTTCTCTCTTTTTCTCTTCCTCTTTTCACTCTTTCTCTCTACCTCTTTCTCTCTTCCTCTCTCCCTCCCTCTTCCTCTCTTTCTCTCTCTCTTCCTCTCTCCCTCTCTTTCTCTCTCTCTTCCTCTCTCCCTCTTCCTCTCTTTCTCTCTTCTTCTTTTTCTCTCTCCCTCTCTTTCTCTCTTCCTCTCTTTCTGTCTTCCTCTCTCTTCCTCTCTTCTCTTCCTCTTTTTCTCTTCTGCTCTTCCCCTCTTTCTCTCTTTTCTCTCTTATCTCTCGTTTTCTCTTCCTCTCTTTCTCTCATATCTCTCTTCCCCTCTTCCTCATTGTCTCTTTTCCTCTCTCTCTTCCTCTCTGTCTTTCTCTCTCCCTTTCTCTTTCGCTCTCTCTCTATTCTTTCTCTTTCTTTCTCTCTCACTCTCTCTGTGTCCCTGTCTCTCTTTTCCTCTTTTTCTCTCTCTTCTTCTCTCTCTCTTTCTCTCAGACCTTCATTTAATCACGGCTGATGAATTTACAACAACAACAACAACACAACAACAACAACACAACACACCCACAGTCCGCACAGATCAGTGGGCGACTGTGGGACATTTAAAGTGGAACTGTCTCAAACACAGACAGTTTGTCCTCGGTGCTGCTCCTGAGACTGGCACATTTTTTCACTTGTTTTAAAGTCTGAATATCTCTTTGACTGGTTCAAAGTTGGACACTGCCCTCTACTGGTGAATGTGGTCAGGTGAGGGATTTGGGAACAGCACAAAGTCAAACAACTTTAAACAAAAATAGTTTATTGAATGTTTGAGTAAAATGCAGTGAGAGATTTTGAACACACACAAATCCACAGGAACACGAGCTGCTCTCACTGTAAGAGCCTTTATCGTTTCTCATTTTAGATTCAAACACAAACAAAATGATCATCTCAAAACTCACTTTTTGTCTTTTGTCTAGACCGAGACTAAACCAGGACTAAACCAATAAAGAAAGAGCCTGATGAAGGTGGTGTTTGTTGATAAGTTTATAAAGCCTGCCTCCTCACACCAAAGCACTGTGGCACTACACTGATCCTTTACACTTTGTTCCTCTTTGATTCTCTTTTGTATAGTTTGACTTGTGCCCAATGACCCTGTGTGTGTGACTGTAAACTGCTCACACAGTCTCTTTTGAACTCTGATAAAACATGTGTGTGTGCCTTTAAGAGGCGTGGCTTCCTGCTTCCTCCACACAGAGCTGTGGGTGCAGCTCTCACTCTTAAGTTTCACTTCTGTCCAAGTCAAACTGTTTCTGATCCAGGAGAGATGGCGCAGAAAGCACTCGACCAAGAAGCCTTTTCCTGCTCCGTGTGTTTGGATCTACTGAAGGATCCTGTGACTATTCCCTGTGGACACAGCTACTGCAGGAACTGTGTCCAACAGCACTGGGACCAAGAGGACGAGAAGCAGCTCTACAGCTGTCCTGAATGTCGCCTCAGCTTCAGCCCCAGGCCTGCCCTGGGTAAAAACATCATGTTAGCAGCTGTAGTAGAGCAGATGAAGAAGACAGCGCCCCCTGCTGCCCTCTGCTATGCCGGACCTGAGGATGTGTCCTGTGATGTGTGCACTGGGAGGAAGCTGAGAGCTGTCCAGTCCTGTCTGCAGTGTGTGGCCTCTTACTGTGAGCGCCACCTACAGCTTCATGACGAAGTTACAGCATTTAAGAAACACCAGCTGGTGGCGCCGTCTCACAGGCTCCAGGAAAACATCTGCTCTCAACACCACAGAGCAATGGAGATGTTCTGCGTCACAGATCAGCAGCTCCTCTGCTCCCTGTGTGTGGACCAACATAAGGGTCATGACATAGTGACCTCTGCCTCAGAGAGGGCTCAGAGGCAGGCAGAGCTGCCGGCCAGGAGGGCCCTGCTGCTCCAGAGCCTCCAGCACAAAGAGACAGACCTGAAGAGGCTCCAACAGGAGGCCCAGGACATCAGGAGCTCTGCCCAGACAGCAGTGCAGCGCAGCAACGACAGCTTCAGAGACATGGCCCTTCTCCTGGACAAAAGACGCTCTGAAGTGGAGCAGCAGATCCGCTCCCAGGAGGACACCCAACTGAGCCGAGTCCAAGAGCTCCAGGACCAACTGCAGCAGGACGTGAGGGGGCTGAAGAGGAGCCTCTCTGAGCTGGACACACTGGACCTCACCCAGGATCATAACCAGTTTATACAGCGCTACGCTTCACTGTCCCCACACACACAGAGCACAGAGCCAGCCACCATTCACACAGGGGACCGGGGATACTTTGAGGACGTGACCAGAGCTGTGTCCAAGCTCAGGGACACACTCCAGCTCACTCTGAGTCCAGTCCAGGTTTTACTGGCACCAGCTGAACTCAGCTCCAGAGAGGACTTCTTATATTATTCTACAGAAATCACTCTGGACACAAACACAGTTTACAAATATCTGTCTCTGTCTGATGGAAACAGAAGAGTAACATTTATGGGAGAGCAGAGTTATCCAGATCATCCAGACAGATTCAGTGACTATGGTCAAGTCCTGAGCAGAGAGAGTCTGACGGGCCGCTGTTACTGGGAGGTGGAGTGGAGCGGGAGGTGGGTTTGTGTAGCAGTTTCATACAGAGAGATTCAGAGGAAAGGAAACTCTGATGAATGTGGATTTGGAAACAATGATAAATCCTGCGCCTTATTCTGTCACAAAACCCGTCCTTCATTTTGGTTTAACAAAGTCCAGTCCCAGGTCTCAGGTCCGGTCGGGTCCAGAATCGGGGTTTACCTGGACCACAGTGCAGGGGTTTTGGCGTTTTACAGCGTCTCTGAAAGTACCATGAGCCTCCTCCACAGAGTCCAGACCAGGTTCACTCGGCCTCTCTACACTGGGGTCTTGACTGGAGCCACTGCACATTTCCCTAAACTGAAATAGCAGCTTTGTTCTCCACAGTTTGATCAAATTTGTTCCTTTTATATTTGACTAATTTGACTATTGACTATTTTTGTGTTGAAATGTGAGTTATTTTGTCAAACTTTTCTAAACTTGATCAAATATGACATGGGGAGAGTTCAAATCATGACAAAATCCTGATCTAATAAAACAGGCCATTTTCCACAATATTGAGTTGATTAGTGTCATTCTAGTGTTTTTATCATGACATAACTGTACTGTTTGTGTAGTGTGTGTTTTTGTATGTCTCAGGGACTGCAGATGGAACACAGCATCTCTTCACTGTTTCCTTTGAATTCTGCAGACTAATAGTGTTCATACTGTTACTGCAAAACTAAACTCAGACTCTACATATTTGACATCTACATTTACATCTGTTTTGAACTTTGAACTTGATTTACACTTTCAATTCCAATGTTGTTCCTCATGTAATGTAAGTGTATGTAAGTCTCTGCTGTAAATGTCAAAGTCATTCTGTTATATCATGGGACTTTTCAATCACAAACACATTCACAAATCAATCTGTACAAGAAAATCAATAAAATCAATCAAATAAGAAAACCTTTGTTTGTCCTCAGTGGGGAAATTGCAGTGTTGTAACAGCAAAGGACAGACATGTCAGTGTGTGTGTTTAGTGTGTGTAAAGTTGTGCGTTGTAATGTCAGTGTGTGTGTGTGTGTGTGTGTGTGTGTTTAGTGTGTGTAAAGTTGTGCGTTGTAATGTCAGTGTGTGTGTGTTTGGTCTAAATGTTAAAGTGATTCTCTTCTATGATGTAAACTACAGCAGTGCTCGTGTTTTTCTCTGTGTTTCTGTTGTAGATGGACCTGTGTTTCGTGTTGAGTCACATTTGTAAAAGTTGCTCATTTATCACAGAATGAGTCACACTGGTTATATAAAGGTGAAGGCAAACAGGACCATCTTTACACTGGAGGACTGTTACTTCAATAAAAGTATTACTCAAGTACAAGTAAAAGTATGTTGCTAGAAAAGTAGCGTTTCTTTAAAAAGTTTGTGGAGTAAATATAAGTGAGTACTAACACCTCTGTGTAATGGGTGCTATTGGACTTTCTCACATGTCGTAAAGTGCAGTTTTATTTGGAGCTGTGTGTGAGGTGTGTCGGCTCAAAGTCTGAACCTGCTCTCAGTGAGGCCGATAAGAACTGGGCCAGAACCAGGTCACATCAACAGGAAAAATCAGAATGAGTTAATCATCGGGAGATGCCTGGAAACACGCACGGAGCTCAAACACTCAAGTTATTGGCGTTATCTTCCTGATTTTTACTGTCTTAAAAACATAATAAACTGAATGGTTCTTAGTTACCTTACGCATTTTGAGCATCCCCTTATTTTGACCTCAAGAGCTGCTTATCTAATATATCTGCACTGGGGCCATAGACTGTATAAAGAAGAGGACTAAGTGAGTGTTACGTCACCCACAGCGTTCAGCTACAGTCAAATGAAGCTCATCGAGGCCAGAGCAGTGACAGGGGCCTGTGTTTTTCATATGATTTCTTTACATTTGTGTGTGACTGTTGGCTATTCTCAGTGGCGATCTTGTATGCCTCCCTCCTCCTCGCTGCCCTCTTCTCTGCGTCGCCTCGAGGTGCTCAGAATAAGTCAGACATGAGCATTAATATTCATACAGGAAGTGCTCCACTGTGTTTTTAAACTCCATTCACCTTCATTAGAATCATTTGGATGTGTAAAACATGCACATGGGGGCGCTGTTTTGAGCTGGATAAATGTGTGTTAAATAAGATGAACACTGCTGTTATAAGCCTCTATATTCAAAAGAACATCATCTCTGTTTTCTTTCTGTTTCATAACTTGTGTAACTTGTGTACAATGAACACTGTTAACACTGAACATGTGTCATTCAACCACACGCATGTGCAATACTCAAGTCACTGAACCACACCTATGTGCAATACTCAAGTCACTGAACCACACCTATGTGCAATACTCAAGTCACTGAACCACACCTATGTGCAATACTCAAGTCACTGAACCACACCTATGTGCAATACTCAAGTCACTGAACCACACCTATGTGCAATACTCAAGTCACTTTACGGAGATGTTACATTAGACTCTATTTTTAGTTTATTTTTAAGTCTATTTTTAAATTATTTTAAGCTATTTATCCATTATCTTGTTTTATTGCATGTACCATTTTCCTTCTGTTCTTTAACTGTGCGGTGCAATACTGGAATTTCCCCACTGTGGGACTAATAAAGGCAGATCTTATCTTATCTTGTAAACGTAAATGGCTGAATTACCTGTAGTTGCCACAGTTTGACCAGCAGATGGCAGTGTTGTACAAGACTCCTCCCACAAACCAGTCCCCACCATGAAGTGAGTGAATGCAAATAAAACAGACTGTCATGAACCATTGTCACATTATTTCAAACTGAGTGTATAAGATTTGTAAACTTGTGGTTTCATCTGTTTACACATATTTACTTGTTTATACAGTCTATGGTTTAGAGCATCAAACACTGTTTTAATGTGAAGTGCCAAAGATGCCAGAGCCCATCCCATAACCCCATAAGTATCTCCAGTGTAAACATGAGCACGATAGTGAGTATGACACTCACTGAGCAAGTATAAAATCACTTGAGCTTTATGTAACAATATGAAATCATTTGAACTTTTGTGTTTCTTGCAGCTCCTTCAGATGTGATTTAGTTTGGCTCATTTCTGTGTCACCACATTTTGAGACTTATTTCATGTTTTTTCTCATTCACCAAAATTATAAATCGTGGACACTGAAAGCACAAGCAGGTGACATTTATTTCTCTCTGCTACTCGAACCATAGCTGTTTTTTTTCACAATTTCCGCCTCTTGTTCTCTCTGAAAAGCTTCTCTCCACTCAGAATCCAGTTCTCCTCCAAGTGCCGCATCAAACTCCGTTAGTATCAACTCTCTGCACCTTTTTGCAGTGTTCATTCCTATTGCACCAGGTGGGGATGGATCATGCTCACATTTGTCTATTTTATTGTCATCTCTTATGATCAAAAATCCACATTCAGGCAGTGTCACTCCCATCACTTCAATATCAAGCTCGACATAACCTAAGTACAGTAGTGGCAGTTTGTTAGCAGCAGTCATTTTGAACCATTTTGATGTACAATGCATGTCTTTGTCCTCACCATTGAGATAGTTTGTGAAAAAGCACTCAGTTAAAGTGCTAACATTGCTTCCTGAATCTATGAGGCATTGCAGGGGAACACCACCTATTTGAATGTCAACAGTGGGGCATTTACCAACTGCATTTCTCAAAAAGTGCTCTTTTGTTAGTGTTTGTGGTGAGTCTTCAGATTTACCTCACATTGCCTGGCTCATAGCAAGCGAGGGACCTCGTTTCCCGGCACAGCGGAAGCAGTTGTGTTTGTCTGAGTGTGGGCTCTACGTGCAGGACATTGTCTAGCCATGTGTCCAACTCCTTCACATCTCAGGCAGATTGGCCGTCCGTCCTCAGTGTGTCGGCCTTTTGGCCTATTGGTCATGTTTGGTACACCTGACTTTTTTTGTGTGTTAAGTTCACACAGCATTTGTTAACTCCCCAATAGCCTTAACTTGCTGTTCTATTATTTTGACCACTTCCTGGAGTGTTGAGGCCAAATCATTTTCTGTATTGCTGTTGGGTTTATCACTTACAGAATGTCCATCTCCCACAAGGTTCCGGCTCCTTGTCACATTTGAAGTTCGGTTACGATCCTCAAGGCTCAAGGCTCCATTCAAGCATTAAAATGCATGGGAAAAGGAGTTGGGTATACGATTGAGTGAGGATATATGGGAGGATGCCATTGATAGAATACGATCTACTACTACCTGTGCTCGTCTGTGTCTTATCCAATTCAAAGTTGTACATAGGGTGCACTTTTCTAAATCAAGACTCTCTGAAATGTATCCAGAAACCGAAGACAAATGTGTAAAGTGTAATGGTTCCCCTTGTCACCTTAGTCACATGTTTTTTCTCTGTCCTGATCTTTACTGTTATTGGTCTAGTTACTTTACCACTATGTCTGCTATTCTTGGTGTAAACCTGCAACTTTGTCCTCTTGTTGCCATATTTGGGATCGCTGACTCGTCACTTGCATTGACTTCCACACAGAGGGACATTATAGCGTTTATGTCTCTAATTGCGAGACGCTTATTATTACTACATTGGAAATCTCCTAGAAGCCCTTCTTTCTCTCTATGGCTCAGAGATATGATGCGTTATCTGAAACTTGAAAAAATTAAATACACATTAAGGGGAGGTACAGACAAATTTTTACAGGTGTGGCAATGCTTTATCTCGTATTTCACAAATTTGCAGGTGTTGTCGATATGAATGTGTGCCGGTCCCTAGCTTTTGTGAGGTTTGCACTGTTTGGGAATGGTTGATTGGTGTTGTGCACTTTGTATGTTGGGCTGAGATGTGGTGGGATGGGGATGTTGATTTTAATTTATCATTATTATTATTATTATTGTGTTATTAATTCTTTTTTTTTTTTTGTGGTTTGGCACTTGTGCAGTGTGGGTGTTGTTTCTAGGTTTGTGTGCTTGTGCTGTGTGCAGCTCTACCGCACTGTACTTGTGTGTTTGTTTAAAAAAAAAAAAAAAAAAAAAATGGGGACATCTAAGTTGTATGCTAATGTGATTTGTTTTTTCAGTCCATGTTCCGAATAAAAACATTTGGAAAAAAAAATAAAAAATGCATGTAATAACTGTGGTGTTGTACGCTTCTCTCTAAATGCCTCATGTAGATAAGAAAACAAGACAGTGGGTTCAACAGTGCGTCTATGAGTACATAACTTAATTTCATCTAATGTGCAACCTCTTAAATGTGACAGAATAAAGTCGACTTGGTCCCTTCCCCTTAGACCCCTTAGACTCATAGCCCGCTCAAGCTCTTTAATAAACTCGTCTACAGAGGGAGCGTCTTTCCCTGGGTCACCATTAAAGGGCACAATCTGTTTCTCTCTTGGCACATACACAATAGACCTTGTTTGTACATCACCCAAAGAAGCAACACTTGACATTACAGCATCATGTTTCTGACTCAGTTCATTAAGTTTTGTTTGTAACTCTAATATTTGGTTACCACTCTCTGATAGAGGTGCAACTGAACCACCTCCTGCTGGTTCACCTCCAGCATGGCTAGGTCCAGGCAGTGAAACACCTGCTCTCTGGTATCCTTGAGCCCTCTGGAACTGTTGCAGCGGGTACTCTCACACAGCAGCAGTCTCTTCAGCTGGGCGGAACTCCTCTTCACCACTACTGTTGTCTTAAAAGTCAAAAAGGCTAATAAAAACAAAATAAAAAGCTGCTAAATTTACCAGGATATCCCACTTCTGACACCAAAATTTGTTGCGGTGTATGGCCAGTTGTAAAATGACTAGACCAGACACCAGCAAGTCCAAAAAAATAATGTGGCTCTTTAATTTCCCGACTGTCCCCAGCAGGAGAACAGCATTACATTTTGGTTTGATTTGGCTTTTTTCAAAAACGGTTTCTTTGTAATAATCAACAGTAAATATAAAAAACATGCGACAAAAGACAAAAGACAACAGTAGTGGGCTTATCCTATAACAAAACATGGAATAACACGACTTATTTTACATTGAAATAGCAACGGAACAAAAGAAATGGAAGTACAGTTTAACAGTGAACTTCAACTCACGTTAAAATGGCGGACAGACTGCCCAGAACAACTTAGCACACAGAAGAACCCTGGACAGTGCTATCTCCCCTCTGAGTCAGTCATAAATGTACAAGATTGGTCACAAAATAATAAAACATTCTTAAATATTCTAAACAATTACACTGAATTTATTTGAAATTAACACTCACGCCGTCACACAGCTCCGTCTTTCCGTTACGTGAACCGTTACACTTTTCACAGGATGGAAAATTTGAATCTCAGTCCTTGGTTCTACAAATTTTTACTCCTCACACGCACCGTTTTCTGTCAGGTTCTCATTGAGGCACTTGGCTGTCTGCCTTTGATGACATCACGCGAGCGACTTCAAGTGACTATTGCATGACCCACATAGTACAGTGACATCTAGTGGCTAGGCCGAAAATTGCAACTACTACTTGTGAAGTTAGGTTTTGTTTTATTTGACCCGGCTACATACATGTATTCACTACAGTAGTATCTTGTCAATGTGTACATTTATACTTCCTCGTTTTCATGATACTGACGTCCCAAATCCTACAAGATTCTTAAAGATTTCACATTTGATTCTAATTGACTTTTTGTATGTGAACGTATTCCAAGTCCCCGCAGTAAGTGGTCGAGTACCCCAGGGGGTCCCCGTTCCCCTGGTTGTCATATGTGCTTTAAAGGCGTGTTTCATGTGGACGCTACAGTTCGTCGTGCTCATATATATTGTATTCTTTGGCGCTGATCTGTCCGTCGCGGTTGTGGTCGTTCTTCATAAAAATGTCCTCCATGATTTTCTGGTAAAACGCGTCGTCTCGAGGGTTTCCCACTTTGGTGTAGTCCTGTTTTAGGTACTCTTTCACCTGCAAATAGAGCACAGGCTTAACTCATTAGGAACCGAGCACCAACGTGTGAGGTATTTGGACAATTTTGGAGCTAAATGGCAAAAAACAAGCAGTAAACAATAATGTATAGACAAGTGGGTGGAATCAAAAATAGAGTTCAGTGAGCTTGAATTTTGAGTGAAGAAAAAATAATGAAAGATGACTCTGTAGCGCCACCTCAAAAATCGATTTACATTACAGCAATGGAAGCCCCGCCCAGAAAAAAGTCATCGTAAACAAATGAAACTTAGCATCAAAAATAGGTCACGTCAGGACATGTAAAAAATGACACTATGGCCCCGCCCTAAACCCTACAGGAAGTCGGCCATATTGGATCAAACCCGAGATCGACAAAATCAGTCATAATCTTTTGACATCTCCTCCAACAGTTTTCATCCAAAACACTTCAAACTTTGCCAAAAGACACAAAACCCATGTGCAATAAAAGGATATCAGTTAAATTTGAAATAAAATGTTTGGCGCGGTCATGATAAAGTTTTGGAAAAATTTAAAAACTATCCTATCTTTTACAAACATTGTCGGATTTGAATGGACCCAATGAAGGGCGCGTGCACATTTCTGAGCTGGACGTAAAGACATGCAAATTAGGCCTCTATCTTTTAACGTGGCTCTATAGCGCCCCCTTCAAATTCTATTTTTTAAAATTCATACAAGCTTCATAACAAAGTGACAAAGCCCCATCATTGTAACATTTATCATGTAGGCGTGAAAAACGGAAGAAAAGAAAAAGATTATTATTATTATTCCTTTCCGCCAAGTAAATTGCTTCTGAGTAAAAGAGAAAATGCTAAAAACTCAGTGGCACCCTCATGAAAATTAAACTACATTATGAAATAGGAGGGGGGCGGAGCCTATTTTTTCATTTTGAGCGTGTAAAACTTGGCAGGTACACAGAACATCTCGAGACAAACAAATATATTATGGCCCCGCCCTAAACCACACAGAGCTTCTGCCATCTTGGGTCAAACTTGAGACGTCCAAAATCAAGACCTCGTAATTTAACAAACTCGTTCTAGGGTTTTTATCTGATGGACTCCAAACTGAGGCAGCGTCATCAGGACATATCTGGAATCACAAGTTGTTCAAATTATTTACATAAGTCCCAGGGTGTGGTTATGATGAGCTAAAATTATATAAAAAATATATATGTTTCGATTACAATTCTATGTTTAAAAATGGCTCTCCAGCGCCCCCTGCAAAGTTACAATGGGCCGTAAATATTTATCTCCAACATGACACTGGAAATATTGAATCACACGTCACCGCCTTTATCACTGCTTGCAGTTTTAATTTGGACATTATTTCATTTGACACGTCATTGTACTGCACTAAAAGTGTAATAGTAACTAGACACAGAAAAGTATTGAGGTATTAACCAGTACAACGGCCAACTGGTCTAGACCGAGACTAAACCAGGACTAAACCAATAAAGAAAGAGCCTGATGAAGGTGGTGTTTGTTGATGAGTTTATAAAGCCTGCCTCCTCACACCAAAGCACTGTGGCACTACACTGATCCTTTACACTTTGTTCCTCTTTGATTCTCTTTTGTATAGTTTGACTTGTGCCCAATGACCCTGTGTGTGTGACTGTAAACTGCTCACACAGTCTCTTTTGAACTCTGATAAAACATGTGTGTGTGCCTTTAAGAGGCGTGGCTTCCTGCTTCCTCCACACAGAGCTGTGGGTGCAGCTCTCACTCTTAAGTTTCACTTCTGTCCAAGTCAAACTGTTTCTGATCCAGGAGAGATGGCGCAGAAAGCACTCGACCAAGAAGCCTTTTCCTGCTCCGTGTGTTTGGATCTACTGAAGGATCCTGTGACTATTCCCTGTGGACACAGCTACTGCAGGAACTGTGTCCAACAGCACTGGGACCAAGAGGACGAGAAGCAGCTCTACAGCTGTCCTGAATGTCGCCTCAGCTTCAGCCCCAGGCCTGCCCTGGGTAAAAACATCATGTTAGCAGCTGTAGTAGAGCAGATGAAGAAGACAGCGCCCCCTGCTGCCCTCTGCTATGCCGGACCTGAGGATGTGTCCTGTGATGTGTGCACTGGGAGGAAGCTGAGAGCTGTCCAGTCCTGTCTGCAGTGTGTGGCCTCTTACTGTGAGCGCCACCTACAGCCTCATTATGAAGCTGCAGCTTTTAAGAAACACCAGCTGGTGGCGCCGTCTCACAGGCTCCAGGAAAACATCTGCTCTCAACACGACGAAGTGAAGAAGATGTTCTGCGTCACAGATCAGCAGCTCCTCTGTTACCTCTGCTCTGTGGACCAACATAAGGGTCATGACATAGTGTCCTCTGCCTCAGAGAGGGCTCAGAGGCAGGCAGAGCTGCCGGCCAGGAGGGCCCTGCTGCTCCAGAGCCTCCAGCACAAAGAGACAGACCTGAAGAGGCTCCAACAGGAGGCCCAGGACATCAGGAGCTCTGCCCAGACAGCAGTGCAGCGCAGCAACGACAGCTTCAGAGACATGGCCCTTCTCCTGGAGAAAAGACGCTCTGAAGTGGAGCAGCAGATCCGCTCCCAGGAGGACACCCAACTGAGCCGAGTCCAAGAGCTCCAGGACCAACTGCAGCAGGACGTGAGGGGGCTGAAGAGGAGCCTCTCTGAGCTGGACACACTGGACCTCACCCAGGATCATAACCAGTTTATACAGCGCTACGCTTCACTGTCCCCACACACACAGAGCACAGAGCCAGCCACCATTCACACAGGGGACCGGGGATACTTTGAGGAAGTGACCAGAGCTGTGTCCAAGCTCAGGGACACACTCCAGCTCACTCTGAGTCCAGTCCAGGTTTTACTGCCACCAGCTGAACTCAGCTCCAGAGAGGACTTCTTATATTATTCTACAGAAATCACTCTGGACCCAAACACAATTAACAAATATCTGTCTCTGTCTGATGGAAACAGAAGAGTAACAGGTATGAGTAAAGAGCAGAGTTATCCAGATCATCCAGACAGATTCAGTCACATGTGTCAGGTCCTGAGCAGAGAGAGTCTGACGGGCCGCTGTTACTGGGAGGTGGAGTGGAGCGGGTGGTGTGTTTATATAGCAGTTTCATACAGAGAGATTCAGAGGAAAGAAAACTCTGATGAATGTGGATTTGGATTCAATGATAAATCCTGGGCCTTCGACTGTGACAAAACCAGTCCTTTATTTTTGTTTAACAAAGTCCAGTCCCAGGTCTCAGGTCCGGTCGGGTCCAGAATCGGGGTTTACCTGGACCACAGTGCAGGGGTTTTGGCGTTTTACAGCGTCTCTGAAAGTACCATGAGCCTCCTCCACAGAGTCCAGACCAGGTTCACTCGGCCTCTCTACACTGGGGTCAGGTTGTACTTTAATGAGATTGGAGCCACTGCACATTTCCCTAAACTGAAATAGCAGCTTTGTTCTCCACAGTTTGATCAAATTTGTGCCTTTTATATTTGACTAATTTGACTATTGACTATTTTTGTGTTGAAATGTGAGTTATTTTGTCAAACTTTTCTAAACTTGATCAAATATGACATGGGGAGAGTTCAAATCATGACAAAATCCTGATCTAATAAAACAGGCCATTTTCCACAATATTGAGTTGATTAGTGTCATTCTAGTGTTTTTATCATGACATAACTGTACTGTTTGTGTAGTGTGTGTTTTTGTATGTCTCAGGGACTGCAGATGGAACACAGCATCTCTTCACTGTTTCCTTTGAATTCTGCAGACTAATAGTGTTCATACTGTTACTGCAAAACTAAACTCAGACTCTACATATTTGACATCTACATTTACATCTGTTTTGAACTTTGAACTTGATTTACACTTTCAATTCCAATGTTGTTCCTCATGTAATGTAAGTGTATGTAAGTCTCTGCTGTAAATGTCAAAGTCATTCTGTTATATCATGGGACTTTTCAATCACAAACACATTCACAAATCAATCTGTACAAGAAAATCAATAAAATCAATCAAATAAGAAAACCTTTGTTTGTCCTCAGTGGGGAAATTGCAGTGTTGTAACAGCAAAGGACAGACAAAAAGTCCAAACTGTTCCAGATAAATAAGGATTTAAATAGGCCAGTTAGATACACAAGTGGAACTAAAATACATGTGAAAAATATCACAATATACTTTGAACATCATAAATACTTGTACAGTAAACTCCATTATGTACAATAAGTATCTATGGGCAGCAGAGGTGGGTAGTACTCAGTTACATTTACTCAAGTACATTTACTGGACTCACTTTGGAATAAAACTGGACTTTTCTGACACTTTTAAGGCCCCGTACTTTTACTTCTACTTGAGTAATATATGGTACAGAGTAACAGTACTCTTACTCGAGTAAAAGTTGTGTTTCCTCTTCTCTCTGTGAGTCTAAAGTGACTGGAGTTTTATGTAAAAATATGAAATGATCTGAACTTTTGTGTTTCTTGCAGCTGCTTCAGATTTGATTTAGTTTGATTCATTTTTGTGTCTCTGTGAAATACCAGATTTTTTACATTATTTCATGTTTTTTTCCTGCAAATGAAATGACTTTAAATTATAAATCAGATGTTACGTCCAGACAGTTCATGTTCACTGTAGTTTTCACAGATACTTTTTCTAACAGCTTTGTACTTGAGTAATAGTATTTTGAAGTAAAGGTACTCTTACTCAGCTGTAACACTCCAGCACTTGTTCTGAAAAGTGTTGAGTGATGCTTTTAAAATGGCAGTTACCTCGTCTTTGGTGAGTTTTCGGTCTTTATTTTGGTCCATGTTGCTGAAGGCCTCCACGCTGCGAGGGCCCCGGGACACGGCCAACGCTTCAACCTCGAAGATCACTGTGGCGTTTGGAGGCACCGGGGCTAAACACACACACGCAAAAAACACTGACGGATTCAAACTGTGGAGCTCATGTCGTCAACATTCACTGGAGGTGTGACGCTAACTGTAGGCACTTCTGCGTCTGAGGCTCTGTTACACAAGTCAGACTTTAATCTGAGCTTTTTTTAACACAATGTGACCAGAAAGAAGAGACTTAGGAGGAAATGCAACAGGAGAACTGATTTGTGCTGTTAAACACGTCTCTCAAACAGAATAATACAGTCTAGAGGAAGCTAGCATTAGCATTAGCATTAGCATTAACATTAACATTAACATTAACCAACAGTTTTTCAGTGAGTCTCACCTTTTGTGTAAAATCAAACAGGATCATGAAGTGGTGAGAGGAGGAGTCAGGTGAGAGGAGGAGTCAGGTGAGGAGTCAGGTGAGAGGAGGAGTCAGGGGAGAGGAGGAGTCAGGAGAGAGGAGGAGTCAGGTGAGAGGAGGAGTCAGGTGAGAGGAGGAGTCAGGAGAGAGGAGTTAGAGTCAGGGGAGGAGTCAAGTGAGGGGAGGAGTCAGGTGAGGAGTCAGATGAGAGGAGTCAAGTGAGGGGAGGAGTCAGGTGAGAGGAGGAGTCAGGTGAGGGGAGGAGTCAGGTGAGAGGAGGAGTCAGGTGAGGGGAGGAGTCAGGTGAGAGGAGGAGTCAGGTGAGAGGAGGAGTCAGGTGAGGGGAGGAGTCAGGTGAGGGGAGGAGTCAGGTGAGAGGAGGAGTCAGGTGAGGAGTCAGATGAGAGGAGTCAAGTGAGGGGAGGAGTCAGGTGAGAGGAGGAGTCAGGTGAGAGGAGGAGTCAGGTGAGGGGAGGAGTCAGGTGAGGGGAGGAGTCAGGTGAGGGGAGGAGTCAGGTGAGGGGAGGAGTCAGGTGAGAGGAGGAGTCAGGTGAGGGGAGGAGCCAGGAGGTGAGGGGAGGAGTCAGGTGAGGGGAGGAGTCAGGTGAGAGGAGGAGCCAGGAGGTGAGGGGAGGAGCCAGGAGGTGAGGGGAGGAGTCAGGTGAGGGGAGGAGTCAGGTGAGGGGAGGAGCCAGGAGGTGAGGGGAGGAGTCAGGTGAGGGGAGAAGCCAGGAGGTGAGGGGAGGAGCCAGGAGGTGAGGGGAGGAGTCAGGTGAGGGGAGGAGTCAGGTGAGAGGAGGAGTCCGGTGAGGGGAGGAGCCAGGAGGTGAGGGGAGGAGTCAGGTGAGGGGAGGAGTCAGGTGAGGGGGAACAGGTTTCACATCTACTAGAAAAAAAAGTCAAATAAAGTTGCGGATGCCTTAAACTTTACCTTTTCCCTGGGTTCCAAACGCGAGCTCTGGGGGGACGGTGATTTTGCGCTTCTCTCCCGCGCACATGTCCAACATTCCGGCATCCAAACCTCGGATCACCTGACCCACTCCCACCACCATCCACTGAGGGTGTCCGGCTTTGTCCGAACGGCTGGAAAACAACGAGGAGGAAAACCGTGTGACTTTTGTGTCCATGAAGGCACAGAGGTGGTACGGGAGCCAAAAATGTACTCAAGTAAGAGTAACGTTACTTCAAAATAATATCACTCAAGCAGAAGTACAACGTAGTGCTCCAAGAAATGAGTCAGTAAGAGTAAAAAAGTATTTGGGAAAAGTAACATCTGATTTATAATTTGAAGTTAAGGTAATTTGAACAACAAAACATAAAATAATCTGGTGTTTTCGAAGAGACAGACACAAAAATGAAAAGGTTCGAATCATTTCATTTCGTTCCATAAAACTCCAGTCACTTTAGACCAGGGCCGTCCAAACTTTTTTCATTGATACTTTCCTAAGACTTGGAAGATCATTTTTAGGCCTGTGTCACAATGTTATTCTGGTTATAGAAGCAGAATCTGTTCAATTTGTCGTAAAAAAAAATACTTCCTGATCAATTGGGCCAGTTTAGGAGGAGGCATGAGGACCAACAGAAATTGGTCTGAGGGCCGCGTCTGGCCCCTGGGCCGTAGTTTGGACAGCCCCGCTTTGGACTGGCTCACAGAGAGAAGAGGAAACACAACTTTTACTTGAGTAAGAGTACTGTTACTTCAATACAAATACAAGTACGCTACTAGAAAACTACTCTGAAAAGTACAATTTGTTTTCAAAGTGACTCAAGTAAATGTGAGCACTGCCTCCTCTGTGAAGGCTTCATATATAAGACCTGCGCACTCTTTGGCATTCGAACTGACACAAAAACGTGCCAAAGATGCGTAAAAAGCGGCGCATGTGCAGAACTGGACTCGTTTTTACCTGCAGTAGAACTGAGTCCCGTCCTGCAGAAAGCCGTCGTAGTGCACGTTCATCAGGTCTCCTTTCTTACTCCTCTGCGCGCACTCCAGCGGTCGAAACACGACGTCTATTTTCACCTCGGCTTCATCCGCACTGGCGCAAAAAGTCCGCAGAGTGAGCAGCGGCAGGAGCGCAAACAGCCACAGTGATTTGCGCATCGTGTTATGGCGCTGTGAGGAGTGAGGAGTGTGCTTTCGTGGCAGCTTCTCCCGTCTCCATGGAAACAAACCCACGGGGAAAGTTTTGGGAGAAATTTGAGAAGTGTTTTTCCCCGGGTTTTGTCTGGAAGGCGCGCGCCGAGACAAGAGTTTGGGCAAAATGGAGAGTTTTGGGTTTTTTTTTATCCCAAAAGAAGACAACATCTGAATTATGACATGGGGCAGCCATGAAAAAGAGAGTCTGGGTGATTTTATTGGGTTAAATAAAGAAAGAAAGCTTAGACGTACACGAGAAACTACATCATTATACTGAAGTAAAAATACAGATATACTTCAGTACAGTGGCAGCGCTTCTCATTTAGGTTGTCAGTCAAATAGACTCCTCTGCTAAAAAATTAACAACACTTTAGAATTTTGTAAGTCCACCGTCGCTATGTTCATATAAACTGGCTCTGAGCACCACAGCGCCCTCTACCTCACTGTGAGCGTCACTACTTCCTGTCGACTTTTATCTCCGCGAGGGTTTTGTAGAGTCACGATAATTAAACATTAATAAATGTTTAAAGGTCAAGACGGTGGACGGGGGAGCTGCAGGTGGGTCAGAGGTCAGAGGTCAGGGGTTTAGGGTCGGACGGTGGACAGGGAGCTGCAGGTGGGTCAGAGGTCAGAGGTCAGGGGTTTAGGGTCAGACGGTGGACAGGGAGCTGCAGGTGGGTCAGAGGTCAGAGGTCAGGGGTTTAGGGTCAGACGGTGGACGGGGAGCTGCAGGTGGAGGTCACTGACGACACGTTAAACACAAATAAAAGTACTTGAGTGGAGGACATTTATGTGTTTAGAGACATGTTTGTGCCTCGATGTTAAAAATGTTGTTAAAAATAATAAGAATTTAAATTTATTTTAATTCATTTGAATTTAAATTGGTTGTTTACTTTATGTTTTCTGATTTTAATAAAAGTGACTGTTAACTTTAAGAAACAGTGAGCTAGCTAGCATGCTACTGTGCACAGAGACTATTGAAAAATAAAATAAAATATATAATAACAACAACAACAATAATAATAATAATAATGATAATGATAATAATAATAATAATGATAATAATAATAATGATAATAATAATAATAATGATAATAATAATAATGATAATAATAATAATGATAATAATAATAATGATAATAATAATAATAATGATAATAATAATAATGATAATAATAATAATAATAATAATGATAATAATAATAATAATAATAATAATAATAATAATAATAATAATAATAATGATGAACATGTACTTTTAAATAAGAAGCCAGACAGTAGTTTTAAAACTTTATTGTCACTTATTTCCCTGATAAAATACTTGGGTTTATCGTGTGACTTGAGCTCATAAAAGACAGAATCCTCTTGATCTAATCTGAGTCGCTGCTGCTGCACGAGCTGCTGGACGACTGCGGAGAGACGGAGACAGATTTAGGACAAAATACTGAACAAATGTGTTTATATGAATGTAGTGTTTGATTTGATGTGAAGAGAATTACAAAGTGGTCAGTCCTGTTTGTTCAAAATCTTTTTAAACTGGACGAGTTATGTGTTTTTCCTAGAGTGCATGCAACTCCATTTACTACAGCTTATTTGAATCATCCTTCATGTTATAAACAAAAGCAAAAGAAGAAACATGACTCTAGCTCTTTATTTGTCACATTGTTATTGTAGATTCCGGCGTCCAAAGTATAAATGGCACCTGAGGAATGTAGCAAACAAAAATAAACTCAAGATAACTCCAAACTTGTTCTGCATTTCTTGACCCTGACAAGGCGCAACTGTGACGTGAAACTCCCTCAGTGTCTCTGGGTTAAACCTGCATGTGGACCAGAGTACCTAGCTGGAGGATTATTGTACATGTTTTGTGTTGACGGGCAAAACCAGAGGAACCCCCCCCCCCCCCCCCAGACACAGGCAGAACATGCAAACTCACTCACTTTTTGGAAATACAGACTCTTAAATGCAAACACATTCCTCTCGTGTGCATCATCTTTCGGCAGCTTTCTCTCCAGATTGAGATCTTTGCTGGGCGCCATTAGTCTCGGCAAAAGTTTAAACTGTGACGACACAAAAACTCTTACCCCGTGACTGTCTTTGCCTTTCTTGTGGCACTTGCGATGCTTGTGTCCCTTCTTGCCCTTTCGTCTTTTGTCCCTCTTGACGCCGTGGCAGCCCTGCTTGTGCCCTCCTCCTCCTCCTCCTCCGTGGCCATGTCCGTGTCCTCCTCCTCCTCCTCCTCCACAGCCCCCGTGGCCATGTCCGTGTCCTCCTCCTCCGTGTCCGTGTCCTCCTCCTCCGTGTCCTCCTCCTCCACAGCCCCCGCGGCCGGACATCTCTGCAAATTCAAACTCTAAAAAACAACAACAAAAAGGCTAAATTAATTTAAATTTGCGTTTGAGTGTGAACATATCCATGCAGAATTACGACGCTTGTTTGTTTTCTTTTTTATTTCTTTGGTTAAAGGTCTCACCTGTTTGTCTCTATGGAGCTCTTATCGCCTGCAAGTTTCCACAGTAAAGCATTACCCCTCACCAGAAAGTTACAGAGTGCAGCTTTAATTCAGAAACAACTTAAAGTGCTCATATTGGACTATTCTCTGATCTGTCCTAATGTCGTTTCCTCGTCACAAACAGACCTGGAGTTGTGTTTTTTTTGTTGCATTCACACATGTTAAACACACGAACCTGCAGATTTAGAAATTTTCTTCTCTCAAACTGAAAACGCTCTGTTCCCCCTTGTGATGTCATCGTGTGGCGATACAGGAAGTGCTCCGCTGTGTTTTTAAACTCCACACACATTTCTAGAATCATTTGGATAATTTCAGTCCTGGAATAACTGACAATCTCTACTGAACTAAATGTAAAGGAGGCAGATGTTAACTTTGAAAACTACCACTTGATGACATCACAAGGTGGAACAGAGCGTTTTGAGCTTTGCAGATGTTGCAGACTAATAATAAAGTGTGACTCAAACACGTGCGAATGAAACAAAACACGATAAATCTGATGAAATACTCACGTTGAGTTGAAGCCTGCAGGACGGCGGCGTCTCTCACCTGCTCCTGTTTTATACTCTCAGAACACTCCTCCCTCTTTCCCTCCCTCCCTCCAACCCTCTATTTGTCTCTCTCTCTTCTAAATCTCCCTTTCCCTTTCTCTCTCCTCCATTATCTCTCCTTTTCTTTCTCTTTTCTCTCCTCCACCTTCTCTCCCTCTATCTCCATCGCCTGTCTCTAATCTCTCTCTTTCCCTCCCTCCCTCTTTATCCCTCTCTCTGTCTCCATCCCCTCTTTCTAATAGATCTCTTTCCTCCTTCCCGCTTTCTCTCTCTTCCCCTAAAACAGAAAAGTGCACAATAAAACTCTTCAGTCACAACAGATAAACAGAAGCGTCTGAGTCTGGATTTAAACTTTGTCAAAGTCGAGGCCTGAGTCACATCTTCAGGAAAAATGTTCCAGGTTTGAATTGAACAAAACTGAAACACTGATTCCTCATGTTTAGTCCTGACTCTGGACCAGCAGGAGGCCGGTCCCTGAAGTCCTCACAGTGTGAGATGGTTCATGTGGCTCGAACATGTGGGAGATGTTCTTTGGTGCTGGTCCATGTAGAGACTTGTTCCTCTAGATTTCTCTCCTGATTTGAAGGTTTTAGAGAGAGAGACTGGAGGTGACACTTTCTCTATGTTTCTGTGACTTGAGTCTTGTCTGAGTTTAGCTGGAGAAAGTTGTTTTTCCTCCACACACTGATCTGTTGAATCCACTGGTCCATATTCACCTGCTGCAGTGAGACATAGATCTGACTCGTCTGCAGAGTTGTGTGTGACACATTATTGTTGTGTATTAACTGTCCTAACAGCAGCATGTAGAGACTGAACAACAGGGGCCCCAGGACTGACCCCTGGGGCACCCCACAGGTCAGGGACATTTTATCTGAGACACATTTTCCAATTTCAACAAAGTACTCCCTGTTTTCTAAATAGGACTTGAACCAGTTTAGTACTGTACCACAGATGCCCTCCCAGTCCTCTAGTCTCTGTAAGAGGATCCCATGATCCACAGAGTCAAAGGAAACACTCAGATCTAACAGGATCAACACTGAGACTTTGCATCAGTGTCAGGTGGACGTCATTTGTCCTTGATCAGAGCATCTCAGTCTGTGGGTCTAAAACCTGAATGGAAACATCAAAGGAGTTGTTCATTTGGAGAAAGTTAATAATCTGTTGGTAAAGAACTTTTTCAAGGACTTTGCCTAAAAACGGCAGATTAGAGATCGGTCGATAATTGTTCGATACTGTGGCATCAAGACTGCTCTTCTTTAGAAGGGGCTTGATAACTGCAGTTTTCAAAGCTCTTGGGAATGTTCCAGATTGAAGTGACATTAACTGTCTGAGTGAGAGGTGACAGCAAACTGTGAAGCACAGACTTTAGAAATTGAGTGGGTCACACATGGAGGCAGCATGTAGATGAACTCAGACTGGTGACGATCTCTGGGACAGTTTTGTCAGTTACAGGTGCAGACTGAGTCAGCTCTAAGTGTCTAGGTGGTGCTGGGTTGTTATTTACGTCATGGAATTGATGTCATTTTTAATGCCCTGAACCTTGTAATTAAAGAAAACTGCAAACTCATTGCACTTAGATGAGGAAATTAGTTCTAACAGCAGCGGAGCAGGAGGGTTTGTTAATCTGTTTACCGTTGCAAACAGGACACGAGAGTTGTTACTAAAACTTCCAATAATGTCATAAAAATCCCTCTCCCTTGTTCTACATAAACTGTGGTTGTACATGTGCATCTTTTCTCTGTAAATCTCATAATGAACCTGGAGCTTTGACTTGCTCCATTCCCGCTCGGCCCTCCTCCCTTTTCTGTGCCCTGACCGAGTCATCATTCCTTCATGGCGCTTTCTGCTCATCTTTAACCATTTTAACCTTCATCGGGGCAATGGTGTCCAGAACATTCAAAACACTCGAAGTTACAGAGTTCAACAAATCATCAACATCAGAACATGAGGCATTTTCAAAGTGTATCATTTCCATGAACAGTGCACCTGTTTTATCATTTATGTGTCTCCTTCGAACAACTGCAGGAGCAGCTGCTGGTTTGGGAATAACAGACAGGTCAAAAAAGACACAGAAATGATCAGAGCAACATCCACCACACTGACATTTGAAATATTTACTCCTTTTGTAATGAGCAGGTCCAGAGTGTGCCCTCTGTTGTGGCTCGCTGACATGCTGAGTCAAACCAAAGGTTTCAAGGACAGAACTGAGCTCTTTAGTGTTTCTGTCAAACACATTATCCACATGTACATTAAAATCACCTGTGATGACTAAACCATCAAAGTCTGTGCATACGACTGAAAGCATCTCAGTAAAATCATCAATAAAACTCAGACAGTGCTGGGGAGGTTTGTATATAACTAAGTAGAGTCTGGAGGGGGATTGTTTTAGCTCCATTTTAAATGAAACATACTCAAAAGATGAAAACACCCCAAATGATAATCTGTGAGTGACCAAATTATCTCTAAAAAATGCACACACACCTCCACCCTTTCAGATTCAAATTTGAAGTTGGGTGAAGTTGATTCCATTAGAACTGCATTACCTGTGTTTTTGTCGAGCCATGTTTCAGTTAAAAAAATAAAGAATGAATAAATAATAAAATAAATAAAATCATCAATTAAAAAAAGATTTCTTACGCAAAATAAACTAGGACTAAACCAGGACTGAACCAGGTTTAAAACAGGACTCCAGTGTGTCCTGGGTCTGACACACAGGGAGGGCATCTGACACACAGGCCTTAGAGGCCACACAGAGTCATGGTCTCTCCTGTGTCCTCCAAACACCAGACGAGCCTCCTCATCCGGCTGAATAATAAACTTTGCAGACTTGGTCTGACGCTTTAAGCTCCGCACACACAGAGACAAAGTTACACAGAAAGTTACAGCTCCACTTTCTCCATTCAAAACAATTCTGTAATGGTTCAAATAATTTGTATTGAGGTAAAGACAACACTGATGTTTCCACTGTGGAATGTTACTACACCTGCCCTTTAAACACACATTACCTTTAAACACACAGGCCACACCTCAACAGTCATGTGCTCAATGGACCCATGTCCTCAGCCACAGGTCGCTCCAACTGCGACGCTGGAGCTGCAGAGGGATTTTAAAAACACGCTCACGTACAGTGGGGCAAAACAGTATTTAGTCAGCCACCAATTGTGCAAGTTCTCCCACTTAAAAAAGGGCAAAAAGGAAACCAGAAACAAAACTGTAGACCTGCACCAGGCTGGAAAGACTGAATCTGCAATAGGTGCAGCTTGGTGTGAAGAAATCAACTGTGGGAGCAATTATTAGCCTGATAATCTCCCTCGATCTGGGGCTCCACACAAGATCTCACCCCGTGGGGTCAAAATTACACAAGAACAATGAGCAAAAATCTCAGAACCACACGGGGCGACCTTGTGAATGACCTGCAGAGAACTTGGACTAAAGTAACAAAAGGCACCATCAGTAACACACTACACCACCAGGGACTCAAATCCTGCAGTGCCAGACGTGTCTCCTGCTGAAGACAGGACATGTCCAGGCCCGTCTGAAGTTTGATAGAAGCATTTGGATGATCCAGAAGAGGATTGGGAGAATGTCATATGGTCAAAACAAACCAAAATTTGGTGAAAGCACAACTTGTCGTGTTTGGAGGAGAAAGAATGCTGAGTCTCATCCAAAGAACACCAGACCTACTGTGAATCATGGGGGTGGAAACATCATCCTTTGGGGCTGTTTTCTGCAAAGGGACCAGGACGACTGATCTGTGTAAAGGAAAAAATGAATGGGGCCATGTATCGTGAGATTTTGAGTGAAAACCTCCTTCCATCAGCGAGGGCATTGAAGATGAAACGTGTCTGGGTCTTTCAGCGTGACAATGATCCAAACACATCGCCCGGGCAACGAAGGAGAGGCTTTGTAGGAAGCATTTCAAGGTCCTGGAGTGGCCCAGTCTCCAGATCTCAACCCCATTGAAAATCTTTGGAGGGAGTTGAAAGTCTGTGTTGCCCCAAAACATCACTGCTCTAGAGGAGATCTGCAGGAGGAACGGACCAAACTACAGCAACAGTGAAAACCTCTGGAGACTTATAGAAAAAGTTTGACCTTTGTCACTGACAACAAAGGGGATATAACAAAGTATTGAGATGAACTTTTGTTATTGACCAAATACTTATTTTTCACCATAATTTGCAAATAAATTCATAAAAATTAGACAATGTGATTTTCTGGATTCTTTCCCTCATTCTGTCTCATAGTTGAAGTGATGAAAATTCCAGGCCTCTCTCATCTTTTTAAGTGGGACTTGCACAATTGGTGACTAAATACTTTTTTGCCCCACTGTAGATGAACATAATGCCATATTGTCAAACTTTTCAGGTGAAACTGTAACATATCCACGGCGACGACCTCCACTCCACAAACGTGCAGGGAGACAAAGGTAGATTGTATGTTACTTTTGATTGACATGAACTGTGTACGTGGTTATTTTCAGCTCAAATCAAAACACGAGTCTCATGATAAAACTGGTCTGACCTGTCGCGTGTTTAAGAGCCGTGTTCAGATGAAAACTGTGACCAAAACAGATAAGAACAAGTTTAACCTCTTCTGCACAGAAACACACGGACAAGGGCTTCAATATAAAAGGATTTACTCTTAAACTTTCTGATAGCAGCATATTACAAAAATATTCATCATTTTCAATTTATTATACTTAGAAATCTTGAAAGTGAAAGTGAAACTACTTCATTCTGACTTGGTTTGGTGGGACAGAATCTTTGCTAAATATTTATCGTAGTTTTACATCAGTGAAGCGGAAGTTTTAAAACCGAATAAGTCAGTGGAGCTGACGTCGGCGTAAACATTGTCACAACAAAGCGCCGCGTGCTGTCGGCGCCCCCTATGGGCAGATGCACGTCACACTAGCGAGCAAAAAATACTAAAATGATGACGCGAAGTTGCAGAATCCTACGAGTATGACCAGTTAAGAAAATAAAACTGGAAAATGATGTAAGTACGTCGCAGTGGGCGTGTCACAGTGGGCGTGTCACAGTGGGCGTGTACAGGTGGAGGTTAAACAGGGGTAAATTGGCAAAATGGCGTCTCAAAAATAGTGGATTAAAAATTCCTCAAACACGAATCAGTCCAAATACAACTTCAGAAGCTCAGCGAGAAGAAACGACTAGAACATGGATGAAAAGTCGATTTTGCTGAGCAGGTCCGTGTAACAAAATAAAGACGTTTATTATTTTTCTGAATCTAATCGTAACTATTGTGCAATTTAGACATGTTTTGGTCCTTGTTTACATTATGGTTGCTAGGTAACAGGGAAAACGAGGTCAAATCTTTAGCGTAATCTTCCGTATAATGACATTTCTGTGAACTGTGTGGTCTGAACTGTCATTTGCACTTTTTTCATATTTTGGTTTTGCCGGCGAGACGAGAGGAGGGATACAGAGAACAAAAGCGACCCAGAGTCCAGATAGGGAAGACGTTTCTGTACGAGGTGTAGCTGATGGCACAGGATTTGTTGAAAACTCCGGCGATGTTCTCCTGAAAACGAAAGAAAAAAAGAATTAAGATTAAGACTAAGATTGAGTGAGTTCAAAAATACTAGATTAAACTGGAACGAAACATTAAATCAGCTTGTTTTACAACTAAACCAGGTGTGAACCAGGACTGAACCAGGACTAAACCGGGACTGAACCGGGACTGAACCGGGACTGAACCGGGACTGAACCAGGACTAAACCAGGTCTAAACCAGGACAAAACCTGGACAAAACCGGGACAAAACCGGGACTGAACCGGGACTGAACCGGGACTGAACCGGGGATAAACCAGGTCTAAACCAGGACAAAACCTGGACAAAACCGGGACAAAACCGGGACTGAACCGGGACTGAACCGGGACTGAACCGGGGATAAACCGGGGCTAAACCGGGGCTAAACCGGGGCTAAACCGGGGCTAAACCGGGGCTAAACCGGGACTAAACCGGGACTAAACCGGGACTAAACCGGGACTAAACCGGGGCTAAACCGGGAATAAACCGGGACTAAACCGGGACTAAACCGGGACTGAACCAGGACTGAACCAGGACTGAACCAGGACTGAACCAGGACTGAACCAGGTCTAAACCAGGACTAAATCAGAATTAAACCAGGATTAGACCAGGTCTAAACCAGGTCTATACTGGAACTAAACACTGAAACCACTTGATTTGCTCCTAATCTGAGTGCGTGGAGTCTGAATGTCATTGTCGGCAGTTAGGAGTCATTTTTTGTAACTTTAGTCCAAACTATTTGCAGCTTTGTGATCGTAAACATGTAAAATGGGCGTGTCCTGCCTCCAATGGCATCTGAAAATCTAGAAATCAGGTATTTGGTGACATCACACAGCACTGCCCTGATTACACTCAGGTGTTTCTAATAACAAACACCTGGCTCCAGGTGCGGAGTTTGACGTGTGGACACCTGAGAGACCAGTCACATGAGATTACATCAAACTATTACAACTATTCCAATGGAGAACTCAAGAGTAAGTTTGAAGTCAACGGTTCAAGTTTTAAAGAAGCTCTACATGTCAAAAACACAAACTAGGAAAACCAAAACTAACCCAGGACTAACCCAGGACAAGGCCAGGACTGAACCAGGACAAGGCCAGGACTGAACCAGGATTAAACCAGGGCTAAACCAGGACTAGACCAGGACCAGACCAGGACTAGACCAGGACTAGACCAGGACTAAACTAGTATTGAACCAGAATTAAACTGGGACTAATGGTGCGTTCACACGTGACGCCACAGAAACGCTAAACTATGCCTAAACCAGGACAAAACCAGGACTAAACCAGGACAAAACCAGGACTAAACCAGGTCTAAACCAGGTCTAAACCAGGACCAGGAGTGTTGTACCTGGGGCCAGTCTCCATTGGGCAGCTGTTTGGTGATGAGCAGTTGGACTCCTCTCTCGATGGCCTCTGTGTCTGGATGTCTGAAATAGGTGAGACAGATATTAAAGTGGAACTAAAGACTAAATCAACTTTTTTTGCTACTAAACTATATAGTTTGCTATTATCACTCGCTCACAGAGTTAACATGTCACTTCAATCTGGAACATTCCCAAGTGCTTTGAAAACTGCAGTTATCAAGCCCCTTCTAAAGAAGAGCAGTCTTGATGCAACAATATTGAACAATTATCGACCGATCTCAAATCTGCTGTTTTTAGGCAAAGTTCTTGAAAAAGTTCTTTACCAACAGATTATTAACTTCCTCCAAATGAACAACTCCTTTGATGTTTTCAGGTTTTAGACCCACAGACTGAGATGCTCTGATCAAGGACAAATGACGTCCTCCTGACACTGATGCAAAGTCTCAGTGTTGATCCTGTTAGATCTGAGTGTTTCCTTTGACTCTGTGGATCATGGGATCCTCTTACAGAGACTAGAGGACTGGGAGGGCATCTGTGGTACTGCACTAAACTGGTTCAAGTCCTATTTAGAAAACAGGGAGTACTTTGATGAAATTGTAAAATGTGTCTCAGATAAAATGTCCCTGACCTGTGGGGTGCCCCAGGGGTCAGTCCTGGGGCCCCTGTTGTTCAGTCTCTACATGCTGCTGTTAGGACAGTTAATACACAACAATAATGTGTCACACACAACTCTGCAGACGAGTCAGATCTATGTCTCACTGCAGCAGGTGAATATGGACCAGTGGATTCACTGCATCAACAGATCAGTGTGTGGAGGAAAAACAACTTTCTCCAGATAAACTCAGACAAGACTCAAGTCACAGAAACATAGAGAAAGTGTCACCTCCAGTCTCTCTCTCTAAAACCTTCAAATCAGGCAAGAAATCTAGAGGGAATAATGGACTCAGACTTGAACTTTAACAGCCACATCAAATCAATAACATCTGCAGCTTTTTACATCTAAAAACATGTGAAAAATCAAAGGTAAACTGTCAAACCCAGACTCAGAGAGACTTATCCTGCATTTGTGTCCAGTAGGTTAAACTAGTTTTTATACTTTTTTTTCTACACTCTTCTATTTTAATGGTGATTTTATGATGATTATTTGTGATTATTTATGTTTTGATTTGTGTGATTTTTTATTCTTTCTTATTCTGAAAAACACTTTGAATTATTTTGTGTACAGATTGTGCTGTACACATAAACTCGCCTTGCCTATATGGTGTTTGAATAGCACATGGCAAACTGAGTAAATGTGCAGCTTTCTGGTCAAAAACAGTCCCTGCAATTTCAAGTACGACGTGACATCACACAGCACTGCCCTGATTAAAGCCACGTGTTTCTGATTAAAACACCTGGCTGTACCTGGACACCTGTTGGACCAATCACACTGTTCCTTTAGTCCTCTTGGCCCCGCCCCTCCTCCCCCTCCCCTTTAGTCCTCTTGGCCCCGCCCACTTTTAATTGGACTTCCAGGAACATTTTATTTTATTTTTAGCCTGTTATTAGTCGAGGCTTGAACCAGATAAACCTGAATAACATCAGTGCTGTGTGTGTGTGTGTGTGTGTGTGTGTGTGTGTGTGTGTGTGTGTGTGTGTGTGTGTGTGTGCGTGCGGGGGTGTGAGATCAGAAAGGACTACAATGAAGCCAGGACTAAACCAGGACTAAACCAGGACTAAACCAGGTCTAAACCAGGACTAAACCAGGACTAAACCAGGACTAAACCAGGACTAAACCAGGACTGAACCAGTATTAACAGCAGCTGAGCTGATTTGTGCTGTTAAAAAAAGTCCCTCTCTAATAACATTACAGTCTCAAGCTAGCATTAGCATTAGCATTAGCATTAGCATTAGCCAGCAGTTTTTCAGTGAGTCTTTCACAAACCCCTAAAGGACAATGAACCTCAGCCTCCTAAAAATGTGCTGTTTAAATCCATTTAGTGTTTTTTTTCTTGAGGTTTCAGACATTCTTAAAACTTCTGTTGTGTCTCCATGGTAACTGCTGAACATTCCTCCATAGACATACGTGCAGAACCCCCCCTCTGTGTACGTTCTGTTTGGTACCTGACGGCCATGAGGCCCAGCAGAGCCCAGCAGGTGTTGTGTATCTGAGGCTCGGAGCTCTGGACGTATTTCCTCTGCTCACACGACTCAAAGTCCTCCCCCCAGCCTCCCCCCTCCATCTGCCGGGACAGGAGGAACCGGCACGCCCCCTCCACCTCAGCACGGGCCACACTGGAGGAGAGGGGAGGAGAGGGGGACGGGAGGGGGAGAGAGAGGGGGGCAGGAGGGGGAGAGAGAGGGGGGCAGGAGGGGGACAAGAGGGGGAGAGAGAGGGGGACAGGAGGGGGAGAGAGAGGGGGGGAGAGGAGGGGGACAAGAGGGGGAGAGAGAGGGGGACAGGAGGGGGAGAGAGAGGGGGACAGGAGGGGGAGAGAGAGGGGGACAGGAGGGGGAGAGAGGGAGAGAGAGAGGAAGACAGGAGGGGGAGAGAGAGGGGGACAGGAGGGGGACAAGAGGGGGAGAGAGGGGGACAAGAGGGGGAGAGAGAGGGGGACAGGAGGGGGAGAGAGGGGGACAAGAGGGGGAGAGAGAGGGGGACAGGAGGGGGAGAGAGAGGGGGACAGGAGGGGGACAAGAGGGGGAGAGAGAGGGGGACAGGAGGGGGAGAGAGGGAGAGAGAGAGGAAGACAGGAGGGGGAGAGAGAGGGGGACAGGAGGGGGACAAGAGGGGGAGAGAGGGGGACAAGAGGGGGAGAGAGAGGGGGACAGGAGGGGGACAAGAGGGGGAGAGAGAGGAAGGAGGATAGAGAGCGAGGGGGGTGAGGGAGAAGAGAAGAAGGAGGGAGCGGAGAGAGAGGGAAGAGGAGGGAGAGAAGGAGGAGACAGGAGGAAAGAGGAGAGGGTGAGAGGGAAAGCAGGAGGGAGGGAAGAGGAGGAAGAAGGAGAGTAAGAAAGGAAGGGAGGGGGAGAAAGAGAGAGGTTGAGAGAGAGGTAAGAGGGAGGAGAGAGAAGAGGGGGAGAGATAGGGAGGAGGGCGAGGGAGAAGAGGGGGTGGAAAGGGGACAGGAGGAAGAAAAGAAGTGGTAGAAAGCAGAAAGGGAGGGAGAGGGAAGAGAGGGGAGAGAAGAGGACAAGGAGGAGAGTGTGGGGGAGAGGGGAAGAGAGGGAGGAGGGAGAGAAGAGGAGGAAGAAGGAGAGAGTTGGGAGAGAGAAGAAAGGAAGGGAGGGGGAGTGTTACTTCAAGTAGGAGTAAAAGTACTCTGCCACAAAAGTACTCTGAAAAGTGACTCAAGTAAATGTAAGTGTAACTCTCACCTGTCCTGATAGACATGACCCAGACACGCCAACGCCTCCAGACCAAACCACGTCCCGTAAGTGAAGCACACGCCCCAAGAACTGCACACGCAAACATTTAACATGAACAAACATGAACAAATATGAACTAACACGAACAAACATGAACTAACATGAACTAACATGAACAAACATGAACTAACATGAACTAACACGAACAAACATGAACTAACATGAACTAACACGAACAAACATGAACTAACATGAACTAACATGAACTAACATGAACAAACATGAACTAACATGAACTAACACGAACAAACATGAACTAACACGAACAAACATGAACTAACACGAACAAACATGAACTAACATGAACTAACATGAACTAACATGAACTAACTTGAACAAACATGAACTAACATGAACAAACATGAACTAACATGAACAAACACGAACAAACATGAACTAACATGAACAAACATGAACTAACATGAACTAACATGAACAAACATGAACTAACATGAACAAACATGAACTAACATGAACAAACATGAACTAACATGAACAAACACGAACAAACATGAACTAACATGAACAAACACCAACATGAACTAACATGAACAAATATGAACTAACATGAACTAACATGAACAGGGGGGAGGAGATGAGGAGAGAGAGAGAGAGAGAGGATGGCGAGAGAATGGAGAGGAGAGGGGGAGGAGAGAAAGACAGAGATAGAGCAGAGAGCCAGAGAGAGAGAGAAAGAGGAGAAGGACAGAGAAAGAAATAGAGAGATAGAGAGAGAGGAGAGGGAGGGATTTAAAATAATGAGTTTGGACATAAATAAATGTAAATATGAGACAGACCCTTCCCATGATCCATCGGGCCTCTGCACTCTCCTGCAGTAATCCAGACCGGCTTTAAGAGTCGACCTGCACAAAATATAAAACTTTATTTTATTACAACAGAGGCACCTCCTTAAAGGGCCACGTTACACTGTTATCTATGGTCAAATGTTGTTTCCTCTTCACAAATGGACCTCTATCTACGTCTATGGTCGAAATACAACCGACACGCCCCCTCCACCTCCGCACGGGCCACACTGGAGAAGAGGGGAGGAGAGGGGGACAGGAGGGGGAGAGAGAGGGAGGAGGAGGAAAGAGGAGAAGGAGGAGGGTGGAGGAAAGAGGAGAAGGTGAGGGAGAGGGAGGAGGAGACAGGAGAAGGTGAGGGAGAGGGGGAGAGAGAGGGAGGAGGATAGAGAGCGAGGGGGGGCGAGGGAGAAGAGGAGAAGGAGGCGAGGGGAGAGAGGAGAAAGGCAGGGAAGAGGGCAAGGGAGAAGAGGAGGTGGAGAGGGGGACAGGAGGGAGACAAGAGGGGGAGAGAGAGGGAGTAGGAGGGTGGAGGAAAGAGGAGGGGGATAGAGAGAGGGGGGAGGAGACAGAAGAAGGTGAGGGAGAGGGGGATAGAGAGCGAGGGGTCTGAATACAACTTTGAGAGGATGAATGAGACGGGAAACAACTATAACACGGATAAAAGCTAAAAAAAAAAAAGGTCAGATTTTTAGAGTAACTTTGGGTTGGGGGTGTCGTGGAGGCGGCGTGGAGGCGTCGTGGAGGCGGCGTGGAGGCGGCGTGCTCTGTACCTGATCTCGTGCGTCCGGTGCTCGGGGTGTTTGCGGTGGAAGTGGGTCAGGGCCTGGATCACGGCGGAGGTACACTCCACGTACGTGTAGTCGATCATGATGTCTCCTGTACACACACGAGGGGCAGCGTTACGAGCGGCGGTGGCGGTCGTCTGTTTCCTCAAATACACTGTGTACACCTGCTGATGTCACAAGGTGGTGCCCTCCCTCTTTTTTTTTCGTAAACATTCACCTTCCGAGCTCAAACTGTCGTGTCTAATCCTTTTTGTTTCGTTCACACACGTTTGAGTCGCACTTTATTATCAGTCTGTCACGTCTCCAAAGCTCAAAATGCGACGTTCCACCTAGTGATGTCATCGAGTGGTAGTTTTCAACTTAACTCCTCCTTTTTACCTTTAGTTCAGTCGAGATAAGTGGCAACTCCAGGACTGAAATCAAATTCAGACTCATTATTTACTGAATTGACTGCACAATAAAAAAATAAAAAATAAAAATAAATACAAATAAAATACAATAAAAAATTAAATAAATAAATAAATAAGTTAAAATAGAAAAAAAGTAATAATAAAAATTAAATAAAAATAAATAAATATTCTAAACTCTTAAAAATATTCAAAATTAAACATGTTCTTGTTGCTGTTCTTCTTCTAAAAATTTGCACTGTGGCCTAAACAACCCAAAATGTGCTGTCCACAGATGAGGACGTCAGGTCTAAGAAGGTTAAAGTAAATCTTTTTTCACAAGCCAACAACAAAAAAACAAAAAGTTATCATTTCACTGAAAACTCAACTTTCAAACTATTAACGGTCCACCGGCTTGGAGTAGAAAAAGTGCAACGAGAAAACAAATATTCGAGCTCAATTTGCTGCACTTAGATTTACTCTGCGCACTGATCTCGACTGCGCACCAGCGTAAGAGCAAAGCATTCTGGGATTTGTAGTATTAGTGGTGCACAACTGATACGATCTCATGGGCCAAATATAATTACACCGCGGGTCAGATTTGGTCCCTGGGCCTGAGTTTGACATATCTGGTGTGTGGAGTTTAAAAACACAGTGGAGCACTTCCTGTATCACCACATGATGACATCACGAGGTGGAACGGAGCGTTTTTCTGTCTGAGAGAAGAAGGGTTTGTGTGTTAAACGTGTGTGAATGAAACAAAACACAACTCCAGGTCTGAAAACAGTGTGATACGGAGCCTTTCATTACAGATTCTCCGTCCACATAAAAGACGTAAAGACCAGTTGAACGAATGTGCATCTTAAACGTCTTTGAGTTTCCAGGAGACTGACCAAACACCTCCGAGGGGTTGAGCAGCTCCAGCAGTTTTCCTCCTCGTTTGGTTTCGTACGTCGCAAATCCTCCGTCGGAGTTTCTCATACTCAGGAGCTGCAGACACGAAACAAAACAGGGAATATTTGAACATGTCTCAGTTTGTTTTGTTTGTTTGTCCTTGTGTCTAACTTTGTTTAGTTCAGTGTCTTTTTATTTTGTCACTTGATTCTGTTTGAGGGCTGTGACTCGCGGTTTGTTTTCGTGTATCTTAGTTTTGTCAGTCGTTTTTCTTAGTTTTGTCAGTCGTTTTTTTTAGTTTTGTCACTCGTTTTTCTTAGTTTTGTCACTCGTTTTTCTTAGTTTTGTCACTCGTTTTTTTTTAGTTTTTGTTCTTTTGTTTTATACATTTATGTGCATTTTTTGTCCACTTTTGTTACTTTTCCCTTTTACAACCCTGTGCATGAAATAACTTCTTTATTTCACCGTTTTTCCCTCTTGGTTTTTGTTTCCTCCCTGACTCTACCCAACGTCCGGCCCGGGGGCCAGTTGCGGCCCGTGTACAAATTTTCACCGGCCCGCAGCCTCTGGAATAAAAATAATAATGTGTGGCCCATCAGCGCCGTGGACCAGTGTAAAATACACATGCTCAAGCTCGCTGAGTTTTATCGCCCATTGGATAAAGAGGTTTAAAGAAAATCGAACCTTTGCTAAGAAAATGCTGAGGTTGTTTGGTTCGACATATTTGTGTGAGAAGACGTTCTTGGTTATGAACTTTAACAAAAACTGTGCGAGGACAAGACGGACTCTCACCTGCGTCAAAACCACCGTCTTTGAGCCAGACCTGGTTTATTTACTCCAGTCCAGATCTCAGTTTTTTATTTGTCGCTTTCTGAGGTGAATAAATTCTAAAATCTCAGTGAATTTATTTTATTGTGATTATCAAAACCACAGTTTAAATGTGTACTTTTTTTTTTTTTTTTTACATTCATTTTGTTCTTGAAAGGTGAAAGCCATTTGCAATAAAAAGTAAAAAATAAAGAAATATTTAATTTGCGTTTAATATTAATGCTTCAAAGAATGATCAGGCTGAACATTTTCACATCACCAGATCTGGCCCTCGGTGCAGAAAGTTTGGACCCTCCTGCCCCTAGACAAACCGGCTCATAACATTTGGACCAAGACGTTTACAATGAATCAGTTGTGGGTTTTTTTCACGTTCGCGAGACGATAAAACTCAGGCGCCGTGTCTTTAAATGGTCGTACGACACTCACCACGTTGACGGCGTCGTAGAGCCTCTCCTCGCTCACAGCATCACGGATAAAGCTGCACTTCTCCTGCAGCAGCATCACGGACTTGAGTCCCTCGGCGGTGCAGTCGGCCACGATCCAGCCGCAGTCTCTGGTGCTGAAGGGAAACCCGCCCTGTGCACGAGCCCAAGAGCCACATGTTCTCTGATCTGTGTCGTAATGACGTTTCCTCGTCACGAACAAACACAAACACACCCGGAGTCGTGTTTTATTTCGTTCGCACATGTTTAACACACAAACCTGCGGGACCTTTAAAGTGTCTGCTCGGATTACTCACTTTTAATAAAACACAGTTAGGATCAAGAAAAAAATCACAGTTTGACCATTTTTTTAGGTTTCAAATTTAACTTCCTGGTTGGAAATGACATCACAGCTGGTGGTTTTGTGATGATGTCATACTCCGAGATGGGGGGGGGGGGCGGGGCCTGTTTTCCCTGTGGATTATACTGACGACTTCGCTATGAAACATCTAAAAGTTAAAATCTACAATTGTTGAATCACCTTAGACTCTCTTCCACTCTTCAAATCCAGACACAAAACTCACCGGGTCAGTCTGTCCTGTCTCTCGTAACAATCACACATCATTTTATCAATCGTTTTTTTGTATTTGTATGTTTTTATCTGATTTTTGTGTGTGTGGGTGTTTTGAAAGGCGCTTATAAATAAAATGCATTACTATTACCTTGCTCATTTGTCTGTAGTACTTCTTGTATTCGGGGGGGTTCTCCGGGATCTGTGAAAAATAAAAATGTGAGTAAGTGACCTCAGTACGCTGGAGAATCCCTGTCGTTCAACCTAAAAACAAACAGACCTGGAATGACATCACAAGGTGGAACGTCGCGTTTTCAGCTTTGTGGATGTTACAGACTAATAATAAAGTGTGACTCAAACGTGTGCGAATGAAACAAAACACAACTCCAGGTCTGTTTTTTGAGGAGGAAACATCATCAGAACACGACTCAAAGCTACAAGAGTCACTTTTATGTAATCCAGGATTTGACCTTTAACCTTCAAACTGGTTTATGGTTAATATCTGTGTAATTACTGGGCGTATTCACATGAAACAAAAACAGGCACAGGGTTCAGTATCATTTGTCAGCTTAAATAAACACAAAAAATAATAATGGTTTCATACAGTGGAGTATTTATTCAACGCGAGTGTCGTCAGGTGAAAGGATTTTAAGACGGAAGATTAACGTGACGCGTCTGTGGAGCCGATCCAGAGCAAATCATGAGCAGGTTCAACGTTTGTAGATCAGGAGGATTTATGTTTACGTAAAAATAAATATCCAGAGTTAATCTCCGTGAACGCTATCTGTGCTTAAATGACTAATTGAGACGAACGACGATCAGATCAATTAAAAGTAACTGACTTAATTTTGTTAAATTAATGTTTAAATGTCCCGTATCACACAAAAGCTTTAAGTCATGTTTTGATGTCGTTTCCTCCTCAAAAAACAGACCTGGAGTTGTGTTTTGTTTAATTTGTTATTAGTCTGTTACATCTCCAAAGCTCAAAACGCTCCGTTCCACCTTGTGATGTCATCAAGTGGTAGTTTTCAAGTTAACTCCTCCCACTTTTACCTTTAGTTCAGTCGAGATAAGTGGCAACTCCAGAAGCTGAAATGATCCAAATGATTCTATAAATGAAGGTGTGTGGA